>NC_092516.1:39954078-40254078 GCF_047511675.1 Marmota flaviventris | reverse complement strand
TGGTTCACCCATCTGGGCTTGTGAACAGCTCGTGACCCCCATGAATCCCATGCACCACAGATGATGACCTGACCGTTACTATGATTGGTTCCAGGGGGTTCCTGTTTTAGGATAACTGACTTTCATTTCCCTATATAAGCTGGCAGCAGCTTGCAATAAAGTGCTTCAACTTTGTCACTGCTATCTGTATGTGTGCATTTTAATCTCTGACAATGAGCCTTGACTTTTCACCTTTTCCTTTTAATATGTATTTTAGAACATTGTTTATAAAAGCCTATAATTTTTTTTCAGGGATTTTCATAGGAATTACATTCAAGCTACAGGAAAACTGGGATCAAGTAACTGACATTTATAAAATTGAGTCTTCCAATCCATGAACATACTATATCTTCCTATGTATTTATTTAGCTTTTTTAAAACTTTTTCATTAGCCTCTTGTCATTTCTAGGATATAGATACTGCACATATTTTGCTAGGTTTACTATGCCTTTGTATTTTATTTCTTTGGCACAATCATAAGTGGTACTTCTTTTTTTTCTTTTCTTTTTTTCTTTTTTTTTTGTTATTGAGACAGGATCTAACTATGTTTCCCAGGGTGGTCTCAAACTCTTGGGCTTAAGTAATTCTACTGCTTCATCCTTCTAAATATATCTGGAACTAATGGCATGTGCTACTGTTCCTTGCTCGATATTGTGTTTTTAATTTCAGATTCCACTTGTTTCTTGGTAGTATGTAGGAATGTGATTGAATTTTTTTCATATGTTAATCTTATTCCTGTGACTTTTTAAATCAATTTATTTTTTTCAGTGGGTTTTTGGTAGATTATTTAAAATTTTCTACATAGGTAAAACATGACATCTGCAAACAGGGGTTATTGTATTTCTTCCTTTAAATTTGGATTTTTTTTTCATTTTTTGCCTTACTATTCTGGCTGGGATTTCTACTACAATGGTGAATAAGAGTGAATATCCATGCCTTGTCCCTGATCCCAGGGGAATTCTTTGTCATTAAATAAAATGTTGTCTATAGGTTTTCAGTGAGGGTCTTCATCAAGATGAGACAGTTTACCTCTCTTTCTAGATTCTTGGGAATTTTTTTTTTATCATTTAGTATCTGTGACAATTGATGTTATTATGTGATTTTGTTTCTTTAGTTATATGGTGGATTTCTTTTTTATTGATTTAAAAAAAATAAATGACAGCAGAATGCATTACAGTTCTTATTACACATATACAGCACAATTTTTATATCTCTGGTTGTATATTAAGTATGTTGACACCAATTTATGTCTTCAAACATGTACTTTGGATAATGATGTCTATGATTTCTTTAATTAATTTTGAAATTTTAAAACAGTCCTTGGAATGACCCTCATTTTGTCATGGTATATAGTTATTATTTTTATATTCCTGAATTTTACTTACTAATTTTCTTAAGGATATGTATGTGTGTATGCCTGAGTGATTTTGGCCTTTAATTCTTCTTATTGTGCTTTTGCTTCTTCTCTACTTCTTCCTCCTTCTGTTCTTCTTCAAAATAAAATTTCTTTGTCTGGTTTTGCTATCAGATTCATATTAGGTTTGTAAAATAGTTTGAGATATATCCCATCTCTTTTGTTTCCTGGAGAAGACTGTGTAGAATTTATGTTAGTACATCCTTAAATATATGGTAGAATTCTCCAGGGAAACCCCAAGAGCCAGGAAATTTCATGTTTTTTTAATTTCAAAAAACAAATTCAATTTCCTAATTAGTATAGGGCTATTTTTTTTTAACATTTCTGAGTTATGGTAGATTGTTCTTTTTGAGAAATCAGCCCATCTCACCTATACTGTAAAATCAGTCCACGTGCAGTTGTCCATAGCACTCCTTTGTGATTATTTTGATGTTTTCAAGCTCTGTGAGGGTATGTTTCAATCCTGGTTATTGGTAATTATTGTCTTCTATTTTCTTTGTTAGTCTTATTAAAGGCTTTTTAAACTTTACAAATCTTTTCAAAGGGTCAGATCTTTTTCCCACTGTTTTCATTTGTGCTATAAAATTTCCAATGTTATCTCCACTCATCCTTTCCCTCTGCATGTTTTTGATTTATTATACTTTTTCCTAAACTAGATTCTTAAGATGGAAGTTGAGATTATTTACTTAAAGCTTTTCTTATTTTCTTATGTATACATTTAGTGCTGTTAATTTTCTCCTCAACTCTGCTTTCACTCCATTTTATGAATTTTAGTGTGTTGTATTTTCATTTACATTCAGTCTAGTGTAATTCTTTCTGTCTTCCCTTGAGACTTTTCTTTGGTTCATGGACTATTTATATGTATTTCCACATATTTGGAGACTTTTTTCTGTAATGGATTTCTCATTTGATTCCCTTGTGGTTGAAAGGCACATTGTGTCATTTCAATTTTTTTAAAATTTAAAATTTTTAAAACTTTTATATTTTTTCCCAGTCACATTGTGCTTTCTTGTGGTATATATTCTGTAGATGATTAAAAAGAATGTGTAGTATTCTGTTGCTGAATGCATTCACTGGGGGAATGATCAATTAGATCCTGTTTTTGATGGTGTTGGGCTCTATATTCTTGATAAGTTTCTTCTAATTATTCTATCATTATCCAAAAAAAGGAGAGTCTCCAACTATTATTGTTGATTGGTCTATTACTCCTTTCAGTTCTATCAATTTTTTGCTTCATGTATTTTGTGGTCCTGTTGTTTTTTTGTGCTTACATGCAGAATTGCATGCCTTCATGATGGATTGATCCTTTTATCATTACACAATATCATTCTGTGTCTTTAGCAATTCCATTTGCTCTGAAGTATGCTTTTTCCTATTATTAATGCTTTCTCTTGATTAATGCTTACACGTTATATCTTTGTTTTAACATTCAATCTGCCTACATGATATATTTGAAGTCAGTTTATTATAAATAGTACATAGTTGGGTCATATCTCTAAAACACTCTTGACAGTTTCTGTAATTGATCTATTTACACAATTTGCATTTAATATAATTCATTCTATGTTAAAACTTAAGATATCTTGTATTTTGTTTTTTTTCTTTGTTCTCTCTGTTTTTAGTTTCTTTGATTCTTTTCCTGGCTTCCTATGCATCGTTTTTACTATTTATAGAATTCCATTTTTATTTATCCATAGAGTTTTCTAATGTTTCTATTCATATGTTAGCTTTTCTTAGGGGTCATTCCAGGTAATACTATGCTAACACAAATGTCATAATTTTACCAGTTCAAGTAAAGTACAGAAAATGCACTTTTCTTTATATTTTTTAACCTCTCTATTTATGATATAATTGCCTTAAAACTGATTATAATGCATTCTACTATTGTCATGTATGTAAGAAATAATTTAAAAAAAAACTCAAAGGAAAATGAAAGACTATTGTATTTACTCCTCTTTCTTTACCATTTTCTGAATTGTAGAACATTTATTATATCATTCTTTAATTATTTTATAGTATATCTCCCTCTTCGATTACTCTGAAAAATTTCAAGACCAGGTATCAAATATTCAATAAATATAGGACAGAAAGAAGGACAAGAAAACAGGCACAGAGGAAGGAAGGTTGATCTTTTTGATTTTTTCAATATCAAGTGTCCAAGAATTCCCTAAATGGTCTATGAATTATTATCTCAATTAGTTTCTGATTTATTTCTCCTAATATCTACTTTCCTCAAGGGAAAAAGATTTCTTATACATTCATTTTAATATCAAATATGTTGCACCAGGAGTTTAAGAAAAGACATAATGCCTCAAAGTTAATAGCCATTATACTGCCCCACAAGGAACCCAAAGAAAGAAAGAAAAAAAATCATAACAAGGTGATTGATCACATGTATGTCTTTAAAATTTATGACACATCGTGAACACAAAACATGGAATCAGTGTAACTATTTTTATTTAGAGATGCATTATACTTTCATAGAAGTTCTTCAGATGATACTGAAGAAATACACAGTATTATCCCATGTAAGCATTTATTGATTTCTCTGTACTTTATTAGAAAAAAATATTTTCCAATTTGGACACATGAAAAATTCATTTGGTATATTTGACATATTAACTGAATGAGAATAGTTAAATAAACACAAGTCATTTTTAAATGCTGGATCAATTGGGTTTTATGTGAAAGATTGGCACAGAAATAATTATTTTAACAGCAGGTTTAAAAATAATAAAAGGTGCAATGCAACAAATAATGTTTCTGTTTGGGCAAGTGTCCCACATAAAGAAATTTGTCGGATAAGATACAGAACAAGAACTTGAACAACTTCTGCCATATACTGTGAAAACAGTTTATTCTTTTCCACTGCATACATGGGAAAAAATCATAAAATCCATATAAAATGTCCCTGGCAATAGGGGGTTAGCCCTGTTCTCATAGAAAGTAGGTCTCCTCAGGGCTGGCTCTAGGCAAAATTGTGAAATAGGAGGATCCAGTTAACTGAGTGAGAAAATTCTTGGACTCAAAGATTGATTTCTTTGAATTTTTGAAATAAATGGCAACATATATTTGTCTAAATATCTTAATTCCTCTATATCTTTGTTTTGATTACCTGTGAAAATAAATATTTCTGAGTCCCCTTAGAAGTAATTTTAGAAAGCCTGTAATTGTAAGCTTATCTCCCTTTGATTTCTACCAATCCACATAGTTGTTTTCACTATATGCAGGTAAATTGATCATCCTTTTTAATTTCCAGTTATCATCAGCCTCAAGGCATTTTGTTGCCTAATATCTGCTCAGTATCACTTGCTATAATGTCCAATCCATAATTACAAGAATGTTTCATATTGTGGCATTGCCATAAAAATATTTTCCCCTTAAATTCTTTTATTAAAGCAAAAGTCCACAAATTTCATAAGCTTAAGGTTAATATTCCTGAAAAAGTAGAAAAGTAATCATCTATCTAGCACAGTAGGTGGTATATACTAGGAACTCAATGAATATATATTGAGTAAATGCATGAAAATTTCAAAATAGAATTGTCAAATGTAACAATTCAAAAAAATAGGGTCTAGCCAGTGAGGTATGAATTCATTTTCTAATTTTCAAAATGTTGTTTTGAAAATCAAGGTAATTCAAGAAAAGTAATTATGTCTAATTTTAAGGAAATGTGGAGAAAATACTTCTATGCAGCCCATCCCTTGCATCTTTACTCAAATTCTACAACTTATATTACCATTTACCCCTCTGTAGGAGATAGTACTCATTGCAGGGTTAACATTTTACACTTTTCTTTAAATTGATTCATTTTTTCCCAGTGCTTTCAAAAGTTAAAATTTTCACTTTTTTTATCCCAGAAATTAAACTTTTTAAGTTGTTCAATATAGTGTTTAAAATGGACACTACAAAATTTACAGAACACATAAAATCTTCTCCTTTAAAGTCTATGCAAAAGTTACAGGAGTAAAACATAACTCATTTATAAGTACATACCAAAAAGAAAGAAAGAAATGAAATGAAAAGAAAAAAAAAACATCTGTAAGTGGAAGGTTTGGCTTAATAAAAGTCCACTTTGTACTTATAGTGATTCCATCATGATCATATCTTATCATAACAGCTAAATCTTTGCTAATTTAACACACAACACATAAATCATTACAATACAAACAGATTAAATTTTATGATTTTATCATTTCATGAGACTTAAACAAGATGGTAACTTAGCCTAGCAAAATTTAACTATTGTTTATCTCTCATTCCTTACTCAGATGCCTTCAAAAAGCAGACAGAAAGTTGACCACCACTAGACATCTGAGAGAAGTCTTTCCTAAACCTTTATAGCTTAATATTTCTGTGGAAATGGTGTTGCCATTTAGGTTTCCCGAGAAAAAGACTCCAAAATAGAGATTTGCATGCAGGAATTGTCTTAGACCAAACCCTCAAAATCACTACCTGCCACAGAGTATTAAAAGTAGTACTGGGCAAGAGAAAATTTGTATTTAGTCAATGCCAAGTGGAGCTCTGAAAAGTGTTTATGAATGGAAGCAAGGAGAATGATTCTTTATAACCCTACTTTGAGTAGTTATTGGATATGGGCTGTCTCTAGAAAAAGCAGCTCCATGAAGTCCAGGGCAATTCTCACAGAAGAATTGAGCAAGGAGCTGTCAGGTTCTAGCACTCCCAAACCCAAAGAATGTGTTTTCAGCACTAAGTGAGATCTAGGGGTATACCACAGTGTTCACTACTGAGATCCATGTAAAAGTGAGGTAGAAAGCAGTGGCAGCCCAGCATCATCTACTGTTTACCATCCTTCAGTGTCCTTTCAGCTGAATGGAGCTTGTTAATACTAGTGCCACTGAACCAACGTATGTGTCCTCAGATGGATGGAAAATTTACCTCCACTGTACTCTAATCCACCCCAAAGGATATTCACTTATACCTAATATTCCTTGGATATTCCTTGTATATACTAAAAGTCACAACACTTACTTTTGGGGAATGCAGAAATAAAAGCTTGTCAGGATTATCTACACACTCTGGAGGTGGGTGATCCATTAAGGATAACTCTCCATAGGCATAGTTCCCAGAATTTAAGACAAAGCTAGTTATTAAAAGTTGACCTGATTATGAATCTATTTGATTTAATAGCTTCTTCTAAACAATGCCTTTCAACACTGATCTGTTCAAAATGCTAGGTAAGATGTTTAACCTCTATCTTTGTGTTTTTCCTGTAATAAAATTCCCAGGGATACATGCTATTTTGTATTGGGGCCTGAGTGGAGAAAAGACAAAACTAAAAAAAATAGCCAGAAATGATTAACAAAATTTGAATAAAAATGCAAACAGTGATATGCTGTTCTTATTTAAAATTGTAGAATTTAATCCAAAATATTAAACAGGCACAAGCGATATATGATGTTCACAAACTTTTATATACCTAACAAATACTCTTTACAATAAAAATTTCCAGCAGCAATAAGGAGAACAATGTAAAGTCCAGAAGTCTTAATCAGAGATATAAACATGCCTTTTATAAAAAGTAGATTAAACAGAGAAGAAATTGGAAGAGAAATTGATTAATATTCCCAACTATTTTTGATCATCTGTATTAATGCTCACTCCATCAGCTTTCTGTCATTGTGATAAAATCCCTGAGAAAATCATCTTAAATGCAGGAAAGGGTTATTTTTGCTGAAGGTGTTAGGTTGGGGGTTTCACATCAGTGTCTTGCTCTATAGAAAGTTAAAATAACATGGTGGGGAATGCATGGAGAGAAAACTCCTTACCTAATGGCAGGTGTGAAGCAGAAGGAGAAAAGGAAAGGAGTGGCAATATTTCCTTTTAGGGTGCACACCCCAGTGGCCTCTCTTCTACTTGGCTCCACCTCTAAAAAGTTCCACCATCTCCCAATAGTACCACAGGCTGGGGATCTAAGCTTTCAACACAGGCCCTTTGAGGGACATTTAAGATCAAAATCAAAACAAATGTCAAACTGTCTATTGATAATATTTTACTTTTAACCTGTAAAACTGTGTATTTGTCTAATTCTCAAAGAATAATAGTATCAAATTATCCTTAGCCAAACCACAGTTTAAATTTGATAATTTCTAACAAGCAGACATCAACATACAACTTCAAAATGCAATGCAGTAGATCTATGACTAATAATAATAATTTTATAATTTTGAAATAGAAAAATAAAAATAGACTCTGACCCATATAATCATTCATTACATAGTTACTAAGAATTGAATATATGCTAGGGTCTGTACTAACCAGATACAGCATTCCTAATAAAAATTATTGATTTACCAACAATAGTTTGAGGTGAAAAGTCATATAGCTTCTCTCTAGAGCTCTTTTCTGCAGTGTACCTGCCCAGGTACACATAGTGTCACTTTCCATCCAACTTTCCCTTTTCTATCTTCATTCTTTACTTTCTCTTCAGATGATCTGGTCCACTCCTCTGTGTTCAATCATGACCGCAGTAAAAAAGGCTCACAATTTATCTAATGTTTTTCTACCTCCAGCTTCTCCGACCAGGTGTTAGCACATTCAGTTTTGTAATTCTCAAAGCCTTCTCAAATTCAACATGTCTAAAGCCAACTCATGAAACTTACTCACACCACTCCAAACCACTCTGAAAATACTAGCCATTTCAAGAATTTTTTCTCTCAGTAAATCAAATATAATTTTCTTAGCCACATTGGTCAAAAGTTTTGGAATGCCTCCTCCACCACCTTATCCAATCCCTTACCAAGAACTGTCAATTTAAATTTATTTGTAATCCAACCATTCTCTCCACCTCTACTACCACCAGCTTCACTCAGTATTCAATCATCTCTGACTCCATTTTAACAATGGCTTCACAAATTGGCCTCCATTTCCTCTTCCTGAATCTGTTTTGCATACTTAAGCAACACTCTGTATGAAGACCTGCCTTGTTCTTTATTAACACTTTAAGAACTTCTTTCCAGCCCCACCCAGTATCATGTTGCATGTCAGATACAGACACATGGGCTTCTTCTACATTCCACTCACAGGCCTTCCTCCTGCCCCAACACATTCCATTGCTTTTGCTAGGAACATCCTTTCCTCCTTCTTTCTTAGTTAATTTGTATCTCTTCTTCATATCATTGCTTCCACAGGAAAATCTTTTTCTGATTTTTTGAATTCTAGATCAAATACTTCTCTCACAGCCTCTCTTAGTAGTTTTACCATTTTTTGTGACATGTATCTCAATTCAGTTTCTGATTAAAATATTTGAATGTAACATCTAAAACTCCATAAAGAAACAGACTGCCTGATTTTATCTGTCATTTATTAATAGCTTTTGAACAAAGTAGATACAGAAGAAAAATTCAGAGTAAAATGTTGATCAAAAATTATGCTGTGATTCAATCAGCATGGGCACAGTCAACCCCAGGAGTCTAGAAGTCTTACTCAAGGGCTATTCATTCCTATTATATCATCAGCAAATTATTTGCAGTGTCAAATAAGAACTTGTTGGAATTCAATGACTAGGCAATGAAATGTACCTATCTTGTATAGAATGTTTTTTTCTTTTATTATTGGTATACATTATTTATATGGATAGTGAGTTTCATTGAGATGTATTCATACATGCATATAATATACTTTGATCAATTTTATTTCCCAATATAGAACCAAATTTATTTCAACTAGAATGTATTGAACCCAATACGGACAAGGTTGCATAATAAGCATAAGAATAAAATGTAGCAATTTTGTTATCTCATCAGATTGGTTATAAAGATTGTGTGACTCTAGTTTAGAGATTGAATTGCTCTCAGAATCCACACTCCATATGGCTCTTTTATTTGATTTATTCAAGCAATTTAGAGTTATCTCATCTTGATCCTATCAACATACAGCGTATGACATAATTATAGTTTGTATTAAGATATTTTGTGACAGATTGATTAAAATGACTTGAATAGATCTGCTAGGAGAATTTAGAACCACAGCATTTTATGGAGCAGACATAGTGATAAAAGAGGAATTTGTCAGGATTTGCTGTAAATCAGGGAAATACCCCCAACCTGATCAAAGTAATTTATTAAATATTTATGCTATATCAGATCCTAGTCTCAGATAAGATGAAAATGTCATGTTCCATTCTCTTAAGATATTAAAAATTCTAAAGAGCAACAGACCAGTCAGTGGATAACTAAAATGGAGTGTCTCTGTGTTGTGTAGTAAGTTGGTACAGATGATCAGGCAAATACAAACAGCAGTGAATAATAATTGGTTTAGGAAATTGATATTGATACAGAAAGAAAGCATAAATATGCCTGCCTAGAAAAAGTCATTCCTAAGTTGAATGTTTAAAAACTGTATAAAAATAAATAACTTCTATAGTTGTGGTGAAGTGGAAAGTGTAGTGGCAGAGAAAACATGTTTTATGATTTAACTTGTATATATGATGGCAATATTTGGAAGCCAATGCTATCAAATTTGATGAAGTTCTGAGTAAATTCTTTGAAGGACCCAGGTAACTTTTTACTTGTGCCTTTTTATTCTTTTTTTAACAAATAATATTCTTCCAGTTCAAATATAAGATGGAATTGTGAGGTACAGAAAGACTTTTCTTTAACCATACAATCTACATTACATTTAAGTTATCATGTTACTAATACTACTGTATATTTTGACAAATGTGATGGGATTGAGAAATTTATGAAACTATTGAGAACTACAGCCCAATTAACACAGTACTCATATTTAGTAAAGTTAGATTGCCTGCCTTCTTTGAAATAAAAATATCAGATTGAATTTGTGGTTTAAAATTTAATGTTTATTCTACAATTTTTAATTCATGTTTATCATTAAATCACATTATTAAATGTGAGTGTCTGTGAGATATTAAGTTTCTAGGTCATTACAGTAATTGTAACGTCTCAGCCGCATCAAGCTCCCACTGCTGTGCATTTAAACATCTACTCTCATTTTTTTAAAGCTTTGTTGATTATGACTGATGTAAATAAACAGCACATATTTAAAGTGCATAATTTGATAAGTTTGGACATATATGTATATATGCAATTATAACATTATCACTATAACCTAGATAATGAATATAACCATCATCCCCAAATATTCTCTCTTGTATCTTTGTAATCTGCTTTCTTCTTGCTAGGCCCTAATCTTTGTCTACAATCTAACTCTGACTTACTTTATAGCACTATAGATTTTTTTTAGTTTTTTATTTTTTTATGCTTTTGGGGGTCTGATTCTTTTGGTCAGGATGATTATTTTTTGATTAATCCATAAGGTACCATATATTAATTGTTCATTTTTATCAATAAGTAATAGTCTATTGTGTGATGTGCTTATTTTCCCCCATTCACCTGATAATGGACATTTGAGTTGTTCCCTTTTTTTGCTGTTATGAAAAATGCTGAAATGAAAATTCATGTACAAATCTTTGTGTGGAGATACTTCTATCTTCTAGAATGACATCCATCTTCTAGAGTGGACTGGAATAAAATCTATATTCTAAAATTGTTGTACCCTTTTTTATCCCATATTGTATGATCCATATATTCACTAAGTTACTTAGGGCCTCATTAAGTTGCTAAGGCTGGCCTTGAACTTGCAATCCTCCTGCCTCAGCCTCTCACATTACTGAGATTACAGACATACATCACACTATGCCTGGCTCTCCATATTCTAACACTGGGGTAATATAAATGATTTTAATTTTATTCATCCCAATAATTGTGCACTGATACCTCATTCCAGTTTTTATCTGTATCTTTAATAACTAATGATCATCACAAGCCATTCATGGGTTGCCTGTGGGTCATCAAGCATGGAAGGCTAGTGGATAGAAACATCTGGTATCTGGGAATGACCACTGGACATTTTCTCTGGTCAATTGCCCAGGGACAATGTGAATTTTATCCTCCTCTGCTGTGGCCCACATAGCACCTGAGATGGGTGTGACCTGCCAAGATGCCAATCAACCTGCCAACTTCAAGATATCATAAAGCAAGACTCCACCCTTGAAACCTTAATCATGCCTTTGATGTACCACCTTAAATAAACCACTAGAGCCATCTTTCCTTTAACTAGTTCCAGCACCCATGTGGACTAAATCCATCAGGGGCTCTGCTTTATGTAAATATATTTATGACTATTTGTGCTTTGTTCTTCACTAACTATTTGAGACTTTCAGTTTCCAGCTGGCTTACATCCTCCTCAGCAGGAAGAAGAATCCCCCAATGAGGCGCTGGCCATTGCCCCAGTTAAGTGATCACATTTTCACTAGCTTATTTGCAATCCAAATACCTTCTTTAGTAAAGTGACTTACTCAAATTATTTGCTCACTTTTTAACTGGATTTTTTATTTTGCTATTATTAACTTCTACAAATTCTTTACATATTCTGATATAAATCTTTTTTAAAAAATTTTAGTTGTAGTTGGACACAATATCTTTACTTTTTATTTATTCTTATATGGTGCCAAGGATTGAACCCAGTGCTTCGCACATGCTAGGCGAGCAACTAGCATGTAACTCAAATATCTTCACCTACTTTAACTTCTCTAGAATGCTGAAAGGGCAGAAGTTTTATCCAATTTGTTCACATTTAAGTCTATGATCCATGGTAATTTTTATATGATATGCAGTGTAACTTAGTTCACTTTTCCTCACCATTCCTTGAAAAGACCACTTCTTCATAAAACCACCTTTGCTTCTCTGTTGAAAATCAGCTGTTCGTGCATGCATTTTCTCACTTGTGGACTTTGTTCTATTGATAAATACTTGTGTTAATACTACACCAAATTTATTGTGATATGGTTATATCTTGAAATAGGATAGCATTAATCCTCTAATTTGTTTCCTTTCCAATTAATTTTTATTAATTCAGTTACCATTTCCATGTAAATTTTTGTTGATTTTCACAAAAATACCTGTTACTAGACTGACTGATATTGCATTGAATCTGTAGATCAATTTGGAGAGAATGAATCGTTACTAATATTGAGTCTTCCTACCCGTCAATACTGTATATCTTTCCATTATTTAGGTATATTTTTTCTCTCATTACATTTTACATTTTTATATTTTCTTCAAAATATTATATTTTGATTCTCTACTAAGTAGTGATTTTTATTTATTTTCTACATTGTTTCAGACAATCTACTTTCTTGAAACATTCCTTTTTAAGTTTTTTCAGTAAAATATCTTTTAGAGAATTTTAAATTCTAAGAAAATGTCCTATACATTCACTCATTTGTTATTTCCAGTGGTTATTCCTTTTTGTAGATGGACCTTTCCTGTTGCTGTCATTGTTCTTCCTGCTTCTTTCCATGACTAGTCATTTTAATTGGATCTTCAAAATTGTAAATGCTAATTTATTTTGTGTTAGGTATTTGAATATACCTATAATGATTTTTGTTCTATGATGTAAATAAATTACTTAGAAAGATATTTATGCTTTTAAGTGTTATTAGATGAGAGTGGAGTAATGCTAAGACTAGAGATATTTATTCCTTACCACTAAGTGAAAGAACTTTTGTGCACTCCGATCAAGGTACAATAAGTCATAACATTGTCCTGTGTAATAGGTGAGATGGTACTATTCCTAGCTCTGTGTGAGTGGTGGACACTGTTATCTCTCATCATTCTGATTTTTTTCTTTTACAAATTTTATATACATATGTACTAATCAAATAAAAAATTGAGGGATATCTCCAACACACTTCCAACATTTCTCTATGCATAAGTCCTCCACCCACTTCTTGAACTATGAGCTGAAAATTCTACCCATTTTGATTCTCCTGAAATTAATTCCCCAGATCCTCAATCCAGAGAGTCAGCTTGGCCCCTCAATACTCACTGCCCAACTCCATCACCTGGAAATTCTTTGAATGAACTAAGTTGAGTAGATCATTAGGCTTATTTCTTTGCTCTCCCATCTCTTAAGAATTGGTCTTTTGTTGCCTGCTATCTCATGACTTGAAAACTATTGTTTCCTGTATCTCTTCATTATTTTCATTTTAAGTGAAAAGGTAAATCTAGTTTATGTTGCTGTATATTGGGTATGATTGGAAGATAGTTAATTTTTCACTATCTCCATTGAAGATGAAATCAAGATGGTTAATTTTACAGACATATTATTCTTTTATAACAGAACAATATAGAAGATTATAATATCTAACAGATGTTAATGACTGATGTATTAGGTAAAAACATTATTTGACATGTACATTCTTTGGTCTCTCCCTTGTCCCAGTTAAAACTTCATGCCTGATACAAGAACTTAAAAATTTCAGAGCAACACAGACTATGAATTTTTCATATTTTCATCACCCATGTGTTTTTCCAGAGCACCTTGCTCACATTGAGTGCAAAAGACTGTTTCCAGACATTCTTAAGGCAGCTGTTCTGCTTATATAATGCCATCCTGAATTGTAGATTTGTGTGACTATGCATCAGTGTCTTCCCACAATCCTTTCTTCAAGTCTCTTTTCACATATATAATGCTTTATAAATTTCTTCCAAACACTTTGATTAAAAAAATCAATAAAATCATGCAAACATTTCAAATTAGCCATATCTTTTGCATAGGTTTTTTTAAATTAAAAAAGTAAAGTGTTGTTTTCATGTGAATAGATTCCCAGTTTCAAAGCTTCCAAAATATTTAGATGATTTGTAATCTAAATACTAAGTGATTTTTTATGACAAACCTTATTTACTTTTTAAATATTTTATTGAATTAATTAAATAAATGTTGTTGAACAGAAATATAGAGAAAATTTAAATTATGATGGTTTTCATTTTACATTTTCTTTGGCTCAATATATACAAAATAATCGTTTAAAAAATGTAGTTAATAAGAAAAAATGATATATTTTATATCATTTTTTCATACTAAGACTTCAAATTTTAGTGCTTTTGTTTAATTATTTTATGCTTTCTACCAGGGAATAAACCCTGGCCTCATGCATGCTAAGCAGGTACTCTATCACTGAGCCACACCACTAGCCATCTGTGCACATTTTATATTTATAACACATCTCTCTCATACTGCCTCTTTTTAAGAAGAACTCAAAAGCCTTATTTGGACAGTGGCTCCATACTGTATTAACTAGCTCTAGATAATTAAAAGTAAATTTTAACAACTGCTCTAAAATGAGGTTTTTGATTAGCTTAGCATATTAATAAGGCATATTTTATTCATATGCCAAATGTAATAAATGCTCAAAAGAAGACCAAAGCAGATGGATCTCAATAAATTTGTACCCAATAGAACAGTCATTTAAGTTTCTGTCAGACATGATAACCTTGTTCCTTAGTTAAACATATCTAGTTAATTTTACTGATACCTATAGCACCAACAACTATTCATAGTATGGCAATTTTGAGAACATCTAGCCGTTGGGCTTAGAAGGAGAATGTTAACTGATCTCAGATCTATCATTTGTAAATTTTGATAATATTAAAGTTGCTGACATCCCTATGTGTTAATATCCCAACACACTAAAGAAGCATAGTACCTGTTGCTTCAAATTCAACATATGTTGTGAAAATGAAATGAGAAAATGATGTGAATATATAAAGGGTTACAAATGTAAGATATAAGATGTTATCTAGACTTAAAATGGGAACTTTCTTGGATGAAAGACAATGGCCTACCTTTTCCCTCCACTTAACCAAACTTTAGGTAGGCTTCTTCCTGACTCTAGGACCCTGATGTATTTTGCCCTGAGAAAATTTACTTTAGAAAACTTAGAATTATCCATTCGTTTTTCTGTCCCTTGATATGGAAATCTGTATAACTGTCTCTTGACAGTTTTGCAGTCCAGGAATTTTTCTCAAAACATAGGCATCATCCCTTTCACATGTAATCATCAAGGAAGATAGTGCCCCTGTCACATCTCCTGTGGTCCCAGGGAGGCTAAGAGCTTAACTGGCAGAAACTTTGCAAGATCTGTAAAGCTGCCAGAGAAGTTTATGTGTCCTTGGGGTAAAGACAGTTATCAAACAGAGATGGTCCTTGTTCTCTTTCTTATCACAAAACTTAAATTACTTACCAGGCCTCTTCTCTCCACCCTTTCACCATATTTCAAGGAGGAGTTGAGCTCAGATTACTCCTGGTCTCTGTCTCCCATTGCAATCACCTTGAGGTTTCCCTTCTTTGTTTACAGTGCAAGTTTTGCTTTGACACCACCTTAAGGAATTTACTTTCTTTTCTGATCTAAAGAAACTTAGATCTGAAACTCCTAAGCATAGGTCTCCAATGCAACTCATTTTCCTTGGAGGTTACCATCACACAATCAAAAGCTCCTTGGGTTGGAATATGGGAGAAATTGGCTATGGAATTTACCAATTAGATTATCTTATTACCTTGTAGGTGTTGGTAATATTGTCATTCCTACTTAAAAAATGAGAAGCTTGGGTAAGGTGAACTCTTAATTTACTTTAAATCCTGAATCCTCTTGGATGTTATTCTTGCTGAAATCTTTGTTATTTAAACTAACCATGCTCTGATCAGTTAAATCACATCAGTTTATGTACATGACATGACACTATGCTTTTTTCAATCTAATGAATATTTTCACATTTACAACAGGAAGTGAGTTAAACACATATATTCCCTGAAGGTGAAAATGAGGTGCGATTTTCCTCCATCTATAAAACAGCTGTTATCACCACTTGCTGACTTGCAAATCATTAGTGAATGCTTCAGCAGATATTTTTAATTGTTGACATTGTGCAAAGTCAGCTCTTAAACTGCCCATAATTTTTGGACTCATTGTTTTCTTTTATTTTTAATTTCAATACAGAAAAGGATATAATTAGTAGTATAAGTTGCACAATATATTGTATAGCATTTTTTAAAGAGGGTATGGTTCAATTTAAGTTTTCACCTGAATAGAAACAAAAAAATCAGTGTTTCACATGGCATATGTCTTAATATTGAATATATATCTGGGAATTTAAAATACCTGCATGATTTCTGTAGCACCAGAGCTTTCATCAAAGTACATCAGGAAAGAACAGTAGCTAATCTGATGACATTTACTAGTTTCTAGATCAGCAATTTCCAAATTGCTATGCAATTTAAAATTATCAAGAGGTCTTTTTTAATATTTCCAAAGCCCAGGCCACAGTCTGTATTGATTAAATCAGCCTATGAACTGTCAAGACTGAACACACTTTAGTCCTTTTTGGAACTCTGGATTATTCTGAATTATAAACACAGGAAACACTATGCTAAGCTCTGTGCTGAGAAACTGTGTGCATAATTTCATTGTATTTCTCACAACCACCAGGAGAGGTACACATCTTCTCAGAAGCTGTAGTCTACAAATACTACAATGAACAAAAGTACTCTAAGCAAAATTATTCTAACAAATTCAACTGAATGACAAAAGAAGATGAACAGGGAGGAAACTCAATGAACAGGGAAAAGCAGGCACATGATCTCTGTTCTGTAGATGGCCCACGTGTGGAGCAATTGAGGAAAATTTGAAAATCCCCGTCATCTGACATAGGAAAAGGGAATTCAGATTATTTGCCTGGTACCACTCCAACACCTAGATTATGACAATGTGCAAAAAGAAACAGGTATAGAGGATCCCACTCATCTAAAGGGCAACTGTTTTTTTTTTTTCTGATTTTTTGGAGTACTGGAAATTTAATCCAGGGTGCTCTATCACTGGAATACACCTTCACAATATTTTTTTACCAGTTTTCAGAATGGGTATCACTAAATTGCCAAGGCCAGCCTCAAATTTGCAATTCTCCAGCAGCATCTTGACTAGCTGAAATTACAGACCAAGTGTGCTCAACCACTCCAGCAGTAAAGGGGAATTTTGCAATGGTTTGTAAAAGCATGTTGAAGAGAAAATCTCATTATCATGAAAACTTGCGTATATAATATTAATAAATAAACAATGACCTGAATGTTTAAACACTTTCATGCTTGCAAGTCTAGATTTCCCCTACTTGAGGAGAACTGGCCACATATACTTCAGACCTTGTAGGGTCGTTTTCCCTGGATGGCATTTTAAAATGGGACTTTCAGCCTGTATTGAAAGGTGCTATAGGAAATATCTGTAGCATAGTTTGTTAATTAATGCAGGACTCAGTGAGTGTTTCAGAGATAAAAGGCCCAGATCTGGGGTCAGGAAATGTGCCTTTTCTATAAGAAAGTGGTACATTTTTAACCTTATGGCAATATAATTTCTGTAATGATTTTTTTTTTTTTTGTAATACACTTTTTGGTATACTTAGACCAGAAAGTTTGGGCCTTCATTTGTGCCCTTTTTTAGTAATTTATTTATGTTTATCATGCCCTGGTCTCTTAATTTATTATATGAATTTATAAACTGCCTTATCTCTCATAAATAGGTTTATAGAAATTCATGCCTATGTCCTCTGCAATATCCCTAGTCGAAAAGTTTCTGAGAACAAAAATAAGGTCAAAGCACATTTTCACTTATGTGTCACTCTCAAGTTAGCAAGAGAGCACTTGAAGTATTCACTGAAGAGTAATGAATATACTGTAAAAATATGACTAAGTAGATGGAAAACTTATGCCATTCCTAAACACTGTTAGTCTTGAGTCAAATGCTTATTCTTCTCTAAAATTTATGAATTAAAGAACATGTATATTGTTACATGTATAATGTTAAGGACTGAAAAAAAGTGCATAAAGATTGGTTTAACAATTAACCTTTCATACATAGTGGTTTAAGTTCTGGACTAATTTCTTGAAATGTTGGGTGAAATATATTGTTGAGTTTAAAATTAGAATTTTTACTTTTACTTGTTTAATTGCTTTTATTTTTAAGTGCATGACAGCATAATGCATCACAATTCTTATTACACATATAGAACACAATTTTTCATATGTTTGTATATAATGTATGTTCACACCAATTCATGTCTTCATACATGTACATTGGATAATGATGTCCATCACATTCCACCATCATTGCTAACCTTATACCCCCTCCCTTGCCCTCCCACCCCTCTGCCCTATCTAGTTTGTCTAGTCCTCCCATGCTCCCTCTCCCTACCCCACTATGAGTTATATCAGAGAAAAAATTCACCATTTGTTTTTGTTTTTTGGGGGATTGGCAAACTAAAGCAATCATGAAATTCATCTGGAAAAATAAGAAACCCAGAATAGCTAAAGCCATCCTTAGCAGAAAGAGTGAAGCAGGTGCCATCACTATACCAGACCTTAAACTGTACTACAGAGCAATAGTAACAAAAACAGCATGGCATTGGCACCAAAACAGACTGGTAGACCAATGGTACAGAATAGAGGGCACAGAGACTAACCCACAAAATTATAATTATATTGGACAAAGGTGCCAAAAGCATGCATTGGAGAAAAAATAGCCTCTTCAACAAAAGGTGCTGGGAAAACTGGAAATCCATATGCAACAAAATAAAATTAAACCCCTATCTCTTACCATGCACAAAACTCAAAGTGTATCAAGGACCTAGGAATTAAACTAGAGACTCTTCATCTAATAGGAGGAAAAGTAGACCCTAATTTTCATCATGTGGGATTAGGCCCCAACTTCCTTAATTATTCTCCTATAGCACAAAAATTAAAACCAAGAATCAATAAATGGGATGGACTCAAAGTAAAATGTTTCTTCTCAGCAAAAATAATAATCTGTAAGGTAAATTGAGACCCTACATCCTCACAAATTAGATAGAGCACTAATCTCTAGGATATATAAAGAACTCAAAAAGCTAAGCACTTCAAAACAAACAAACAAACAAAAAACAAATAACCCAATCAATAAATGGCCAAGGACATGAACAGACACTTCTCAGAAGAGGATATTCAACCAATCAACAAATGTATGAAAAAAATGCTCATCATCTCTAGCAATTAGAGAAATGCAAATCAAAACTACTCTAAATTATCATTTCACTCCAGTCGGAATGGCAGCTATTATGAAGACAGACAACAATAAGTGTTGGTGAGGATGTGGGGGAAAAGGCACACTCATACATTGCTGGTGGGACAAAAATTAGAAGCATTTAAAATTATTTTTAGTCATCATTTTGGCATGTGAAAATTTTAGAATCTAGTTTTCCTGATAAACTCAGGTACAGAAACATATGAAAGAGTGTTTTTTGGTCAACTCAGAGAGCTGGTGCTGTCTTTCTCACAGTTAAGCCTCCATAGACCCCAGACCACATATTTCCTAAGGGTGGGGATGTGCCCTTCCTCAATGCTTCCTCCCCTAAAGGAAGGTCCTGGTAGAAAGTAAGTACTAAATAAGTTGTTACTTAATAAATAATGAGGCAATCCCTGTACCTAGCACTAAACAGCTATTTCACTTCACTTAATGTGCTGATGAACATTTTATTTATCACCAGTTTTAAGCAATGGTGTCTTATTTTCCATAATTACATTATTACTTTTTCATCCAAATCATCATCACAATATTTTCATACATTTAAAACTGAGAGTTTATTATATGCCCAACACATAGTTCAATACTTTACATGTCACCTTATTTAAACCTAATGATAACATCCTTTATCTTTAAAATACAGAAAAATGCCCACATGCTGTGGCACACCACTGTTATCCCAGTAATTCAGGTGGCAGAGGTAGAAGGATCAGAAATTTGAGGCCAGACTCTATAACTTAGAGAACCTGTCTCAGAGTAAATGAATAAAACAAATACATAAATAAATTAAGGGCTGGGAACATAGTGATAAACCCAGCATAATTCCCTCTTAAGACCAGGACCCACCTTATCAAAAGTTATAAAAGGTTCATTTCTGTTTTCTGTAAAATATTAGGATTTCTATTTGGCCTGGCCATATTTTGATGTTTTAAACTTACTTGGAATGCCTGCCCATGCCTTGAACTCACTCATGCCTGGCTTTCCCTGACCAGATAACAACCCTCTCTGAAAACTTAGTGGTGCCTCATAAATTCTGGCTTTCCCTGACCAGATAACAATCTTCTTTGAAACCCTAATGGTGCCTCCTAAATTCTGATGTTGGGATCTAAATTTACTCCCTAAGTGATGAACCATTTAGGCCATTAACCTACTACCTGCCTTTGTATTATGCTTGTCAAAATTCTGTTATCTGTAAGTTCTCAAGACACCCACCCCACCCTGCACTTTTGCAACTTTCTGTGCTATAAAGCTGTGCTCCTGGAGAGCTGGAAGACTGTATTCTATTTCCATGGGTTTGAGGAGGGACAGTCCTGGGAATTAAAAGCTTGCTTTTATTTGATTTAAAATTGAAGTCGGTGGTCTTTCTTTGCTTCGTGGTTTAACAATGGCTCAATGATAGGGTGTTTGATTTCTATTTCTGGTACTACAAAAAATACAATAGAGAAAAATTAATACAGAAATATGAAAAACTGTGGCTGAAGCTAAACAAACAGCACCCTATCATATAGCCTGCATTGTTGAACCCAAGTCAATCCTAAAGCTTAAACCTTCCACTGTCCATTTATAAAACCAAACACCTCTATGTGATCTTAAGAAATATTTTTTTCTAGTAATATTAAACATATCATAAGCTGATTTTTATGTTTTAAAATCAGGCAAAATTGAAGAAGGAAGATCATAAGTTCAAAGCATCCTCAGCAATTTACAGAGGCCCTAAGCAACTCAGTGAGACCCTATCTTAAAACAAAATGTAAAAAGGGATGGATATTTAGATCAGTGGATAAGTGCCACTGATTTCAATCCCTAGCACCAAAAATAAGTAAATAAGATGAAATAAGGCAAAATTGTGTATTAAAAATACATATAGTTATATATCTAATACATACTATCATTGTTTTTTCTCTAATCTTAAATTTTCTTACTTGTCTTTATTTACAACTTGGGTATTATTTCATGCTACCAGTTTTTCCATTAGGTGTTGCCTTAATATTTATAAAATTCCCTTTCTGTTATTTTTAGATAAGTTCTATTCTCGTCTCATATGCTGCCTCAATCCTTCCATTACTTTAAAATTTTTACCTTAGCATGTACAGTTATTTTTTGAGAATTTTACCTTAATTTTTGAAAAGTTGAATCTGCTTGCCTTAGTTGTCTTTTCATCTAAACCCTCAGTGACTTTAGTAATTGTCTATACCACCTGGAGGGTTTTTGATACCACCCTACTTAGCCTTTTGTGGGTTTTATACCTCCACTGGATTTCCAGCAGGCCTGAGGCAAAGCTTCAAATCCATTTCTTCAGCATTCTCTGCCACTGAATTCCCTCTTTAATAAAGAAAGGCTTTATGGGACATCTATTACTTCCAAACACTGGGGAAGACTGACAAATTTATTATTCATTTCCTGTCATCAGAGTGATCTATTCTCTTAAAAAGACAAGACATAAGTTCAAAACAAAGAAAAACAATTGAAAAGGTTAAATATACTAAAATGGAACTAACTTAAAAATAATCAAAACTGCTGTCTAATTTCAAAAATAACCTTTCATGATTGATTCACTAAAAAGTAAACATTTTGGGCTGGGGATGTGGCTCAAGCGGTAACGCACTCACCTGGCATGCATGGGGCACTGGGTTCGATCCTCAGCACCACATAAAATAAAGATGTTGTGTCCACCAAAAACTGAAAAATAAATATTAAAAAAATTCTCTCTCTCTCTCTCTCTCTCTCTCTCTCTCTCTCTCTCTCTCTCTCTCTCTCTCCCCTCTCTCTCTCTTTAAAAAAAATGTAAACATTTGGGCTGGGGTGTTGGCTCAGTGCTAGAGCATTTGCCTAGCACATAAGAGGCCCTAGGTTCAATCCTAGCACCACATAAAAATAAATAAATAAATAAAGTAAAGCTATTGTATCCAACTACAACTAAAAAATAAATATTTATTAAAAATTAAACAGTTATGCTCATAAGACATACATATTTAATTTAAATAGATTCTTTTGGAATTGCAAATTCCATTTCCAATTATTTGTATGAAATTATACATTTATATTTCAAGCAGTAGGATCCAGAAAATTCATAGTCATTAAAAATTAAATGATCTACTACAAGTTGCACTGAGGAGATGATGCAAGAAGATTAGAAAATCCCTTTTGGAAATTTAAATGGATATGACTTTGTTTATATCCATTCTGCTATAGTTGTTGAGTGTTGCTTTTTAATGTTAACTGCTACCTCTTTATTCCCCCTGAAAAAAAGCTTTATGTAAAGAAGAGAATGAGGCCAACCTTGGATTTAGACCACTTTTAGAAGATATTATCTAAGTACACTTGAATCAAAAGCTCTGTCATTAACTTCAGCACTTAAAATTCAAAGCCATGCCTTTTTGATCAACTACTATTCTGCCCTGAAGAAGTTCTTCATTTATACATTCCTAAAGAAGTTAAATGGATTATTAGGCTATGAATAGGTAGTGATAGCTTGGGGCAGGTAATGACAACTATTCCTTAAATGAAGCATCTGATCAAAAAGACAGTTTTACCTCATCATTTTTTTTGGTAATAGTACATATTGTAAATCTGGTTCCTTTTAATTTTTTTCTCACTGTGTTACACACTAGTAATAATATATTTGTACAACATTTTTAAATTTTAAATTTTAAAAATCTTCAAACTAAATATCTCCAATATTCCTCACAACAAAGTTAAAAATTATATAACCACTGACTGAACAATAGAGATGACAAGATTTTTTTTAAAGAGAGAGAGAGAGAGAGAGGTTTATTTATTTATTTATTTATTTAATTCTCGCGGACACAACATCTTTGTTTGTATGTGGTGCTGAGAATCGAACCCAGGCCGCACGCATGACAGGAGAGCGCACTACCGCTTGAGCCACATCCCCAGCCCCAAGATGACAAGATTTTGAGAAGAAAATGATAGAGACCAAT
This sequence comes from Marmota flaviventris, assembly GCF_047511675.1. Lineage (NCBI taxonomy): Eukaryota > Metazoa > Chordata > Mammalia > Rodentia > Sciuridae > Marmota > Marmota flaviventris. Next base: position 40,230,758 of record NC_092516.1, on the reverse strand, counting down.
TGGTGCAGAAGCAAATACTGGGGATTTCTGGAAGCTAGGCATGTGGTGATATGTTTATCTGTATACTGTGGTAGACACGATTAAAGGAACAGTCTCACTGGCTTAAGAAAATGTTTCCTAGCCTGGTCATTCCTGTTTCCCCAATCTAAGGACAAAAATTGGCTAAGATTTGACTGTGAAGACACAGAGAACCACCTAGAAGAAGAAAAAGTAACAAATAAGGCAGAAACTACTATTCACTGATGCCCAGAGTATGGACATGATATCAGAAATGATTTCTAACCCTTTAAAGGTACCTATCTGCCCTGTCTTTGTCTGACTGTTTATCTATCTATCCATGCATTCTCTACCATTCCCATATTTGGTCTAGTTTCCTTCTCAATTCTGTCACTCCCCATCATATTTCATTACTTGTTTGCTACAATTGCATTCCCTTTGCTCACAAATACTTGACAGAATTCACCAGAAATAATCCTGTCATAATAAATCTAACTCAAATGTTATATGTCTAAAATTGTTCCCTTCCTCAGCAGTCTATTGTTGACTCATATGTGCTCTGGAAAAAAGTTGAAATGGCTTCTAATCAGAAGGGCCAGCTTTTCTATCCTTTACTGTAACTTTCCCATAGCCATTCAGTTCAAAATATAATCTCTTCTATCAAATCATGCCCAAATACATCAGTCCCAAATTAAATTTGTTTCTCAAGATTTCATACATGGTATTGTCATCCATATGTATTTGATGATGCTACTTTTGTCTTTCCACCTGTGTTAAGATTCTGCTTAAATGAAAGGAATACTATGTGGATAAATCTATGTAGATAAATCTACATAGTATTCCTTTCATTTATCTACGTAGATTTATCTACATAGTATTCCTTTCATTTAAGCAGAATCTTAACACAGGTGGAAAGACAAAAGTAGCATCATCAAATACATATGGATGACAATACCATGTATGAAATCACCTGGAGAAAGTCTGATGCCTACTGAAATAAACTGAGTCAATTCTGTATGCTTTCTTTGTGAAATAGTAGGGAAAATCCTGGGCACATATTACTATAAAGTAAAAACCTCAGCATTAAAATGCCTTAAGTAATCAAAGAGTACCTTAAGATCAGAATAATAATCATTTATATTTTCTTCTATTCTAACTTGAAGAAAATATAGCAACTTTTTTGTTCATGTGATTAAAAAACTTACCAGGACCAATTTACTGCAGGTAGTATATATGACTCAGGGATCAGTATACGCACAAATATATATATATATATGAAATAAGCATCACAATTAATAAGCTGTATTTAGAAATCTTACTGATTAAGACCCACTAAACATTTTATTCATAATGCATTTTCTTCTTAGAAATCTGACCGCTAGATCAAATTTTTTCTCTATTCAAGAAAATATCATTTCAAAAAGGAATTATATTATGTGAAAAAAATAAATAAGATGAAAATAAATCAAATTTTGCTGGACACTACAACTTGGGTTTATTGTCTCAAGTTAATGTATGAAAAAAAGGCCAATGTTTGATATGTAGCCAAGTTCATGTACTTTGAAGATAGGCCAAACTAGTAAAACTAAGTACTTGCTCTATAATTTATTGGTTTGTTATTTTAAGCAAATTAATTAATTTCTGTAAACCCTGATTTCATCTTGTCATATAAGAAAATGACATAATAATGCCTTTCTCAAGATTGTAATGAGAGCTTGGTAAAACATTATTCATTAATGTTTTCAGTATGATAGCTGCATATTGATTGCTAATTTCTCATCCCTTCTTGGAGACACTAAGGAAAGTTCACTTTCCTTCTTTATTCAAGATTTCCTAACTTCTGGTGGCTTATAGATGCTGATCTAAGGAAAATGTTAAGTACAGTGATTGTGATATTGTAAGTTCTCAGAAACCAATTTTTCCATTGCTAAGGGGAAACTAAATTAGAAATTACTATGAAAAACTTTCTTTAATCTTTGTTTTTCAAATTCAAAATATAATAATTCTGGAAGAGGGTAAGGTTCATGTATATGGTTGTAGATAGAAAAAAAAATCACTTCACTTAATTTATTTATTTTTAAATTTTATAGCTTTATTTATTTTTATGTGATGCTGAGGATCAAACAGAGTGCCACACACATGCTAGGCAAACACTTTTCCACTGAGCCACCACAGTCCTTAAAACTTTTGTTAACCATTTACTATTTGACAATTTTCTGCATACCATATACTTCGTTAAAGATCACAGATTCTGGAGACAAGCAGAAAAGAGTATCCCAACCCAGCTACTCATTGGCTGGATGATATTGAAAAATTTATGTAATATTGTGCTTTTGTTTCCTCATCTGTAAAACCTGATAATAAAATTTTTATCTCAAAGGGTGGTTTTGTGATGATTAAATTAATTATTTCATGTAAATAACATACTTAGAACATGTAGGTATTATTTGTTGATACATATTTCCTATTATTAAATGCTATCATGAATTGTTAAATATTCACAATATTCCTTTGAAACAAGTTCTCCTACTACCAATTTTTATGGTGAGGTATTTTAAGCTCAGAAACTTTAGTAAATTTTACAAATGCAGAAAATTAGCAAAGAAGACTTCAGAGTCTGGTTTCTAAATCACCTAAATTATCCCATATTTATTATAATAAAACTTGATCTATGCTCTTATCTATTATATATCTTTAATATATTATATATTCCTGAACATCCCTCTATATTCAACTATACAAAATTCTATTTATTGTAAATATATCTCAAACTTCTTATTAGCTAAGGTTATCTTTATCAATACTCTTAATTCAGGTTAATATGGCATGCTACAGTTTGGATAAGTGTACCCGAAGGCCTATGTGTTAAAGGTTATTTGCAATACTGTGCTGTGATTGAGAGATGGTGGAACTTTTAAGAGGTGGTGCTTAATGGGAGAAAGTTAGGTCACTGTGCTTTATGCTGTGAAGGGGAACCCAGCTGTTTCCTCTCTCTGCTTCCTAGCCACTATGAGGTGAGCAGCTTCCTCAGCCATGCACTCCCCACCATGATATGCTATCTTGACCTGGGTTCCAAACCAAAGATCCAGTGAACCAAAGGCTGAAACCTCCATATCTGTGAACCTTTCTCTCTCTCTCTCTCTCTCTCTCTCTCTCTCTCTCTCTCTCTCTCTCTTTTATTTATCATAGGCATATGCTAAAATGGTGGAAAGCTGATTAACACACCAGGTCAGTTATCTACCATTATATATATAAAAAAGGAGAGTGGAGTAAAATTTTAATATGGAGCCTAATGGAAATGCTGGTTTTATAAGAATTAGCTTCAAGATACTCTTTTCTCTTTTTATCACCAAAAGTTTAATTGTATTCATAAATATAGAGAATAGTATAATGGACTCGCCTGGTCAATTATCAACTTATAGCCAATATTATTTTACCCATATTTTCCAGTCCTTTCAAATTATTTTTGAGGTAAATTTCAGATAGCATAGCATTTCATCCATAATAACTTCAATACAAAATAGTGGCACTTTAGCAAAACTTAACTGCAATTCCAATACCATGCACAAAACAATAAAAACTGCAGTGTTATAAACAAATTACAAGTCAATATCCACATGTCCTTGATGGTCTTATATTATTTTAAAATATTTGTTTTATGCCACATATAGAAAAATCCAGTTTTAGAGATCAGTTTCATTTAATCTACCTGTATTTTCCTTTTCATTTCTTATATAAGAAAGTAGAAATTTTTGTTTTGTAAAAAGTCCTATATTCTGATATTTTTATCTTACTTTTTTTTTCACTGCAACTCCAGTATCACTTAATTAGTTTTATGAGCATTGCATAACTTGAAAACTTAGCCATTCAACCTAGATGCTTGATTATATCCAGGTTTGATTTTTCATAATAAACATCTTTTTTAATATTATAATATTGAATTATAATTTATCTAATTCTGCTCAGGGTAATTTTGAATTGAACTAAAATTAAATTACTCTTATTTAGGAAAATATATTTACTTTTTTTAGCTTTCTGTTTGGAGTAATTCAGGATTCTGCATTTTGAGTTGTTTTCATCAGTATTATATTTAATTAAAGAAATTTTCATATTCTATGTCAGCTCTACCTCACTCATGATTTTTTGTGAATTTTTCTGGGTTTATCACGTACATATTTCAGCAAGAGCAGTATTAATCTCTCTTCTTTTGCAAAGTACCAGCATTCTTTACTAAACTCACTACTCACTGCTTTCTGTAGTCTCTGTTTATTTGAAGACAAGTAAATACTAAATGATTAACTATTAAAGGAGGAGATTAACACTCTTAAGGGATTTATAGCATGGAATGAGTATATTTGGGTGCTTATTTTTACCTCTCTACTCATTAGACAAGCAAATGTATAAAAACTAGAAGAAAATTATATCTAGTTCCTTTTCCTATATTTTCCTTTGGGAGTGAGAGTTTCACTGGAGCTTGCAACAGCACTGGCATACTCTCAAGTCCTGCTTAATGTATGGGAAGGCATGTTTTCATGGTTTCTCTGGGAAAGGGAGAAAGATGTATACTGCCATATATACCCAAATCACACACATGGAGTCACATTATCTCAGGGAAATTTCCACCATGACAGAACAAAGGGGACTAAAAATTTAACAGAAAACTAGGGGCTAAAATATCCGGCACTTTAGAGCCTGATCTCAATGCCTTGAATTACAATTCAAAGTAAACAGAAAGCAGTTCAGAATGCAGGATGGGGACTTAATGTATTCCATTCAGCTCACTGCCAGAAATAAATTGTTGCAATGTGTGTTAATCAAAGCATCCAGGGTGACTCAAGGATACTCTGGAGCAGTGGGCATCACAGTAGTTTGTTTAGGCATCAGAAAAACTACCTTAGCCATATATTCAAGGCCAGTTAGTTAAATCACATTTTGTAAAACTCCAATGAAAACCTAAACTTTATTGTTGAGTATTTAAAATTATTTTAGAACTGGGACTTTTCTAACAATAAAGTTTTAAGTAACATAACAAATAACTCGTTCCCAATGGGAATACATGTAGCAGAGGTGAATGAAAATATTCACGTTTTTCTCCTTGGTGGAGGCACAAATTACTGAAGTTCTGAAATAAACAGAGATGTGGTTATTGAATAATAACACACTTATACTAAACATAAACATATAAACAATTATGAAACATTTTATATTCTATATTATAAATTATAAAAATAAACAGTATTATTAATAAGTAATGTAAAAATAGGTAACATTGATGTTCTTATGCTAAATGTCTGAAATTATTTACATACACTACAAAATATTTCTAAAAACACCATTAAAAATTGGAAAGCCATCTGAGTAATATTTACACAGGATGGTCACCACTGACTATAGTAGGGTAAATTCCTTTGCTATTTTTTGTCATCATATTCAAACCCTTAATAGTAATTGAATCTAAAGTAATTTTCTGTTATTGAAATATGAGACCTTAGATAAATTACAATTTCCTTCTGAATATATGGAAACTTGGAATATTATTTCTGTCAGGTCAGTGGCAGTGACTTAGGAACAAAGTACCAAGCAGCCTCCACGTGCAAAAGAAACATCAATCAGGCACTGAGGGAACTGTCTGTCAATCAGCAGGGTCTCCTGGCCAATCCTGGATCTCATCCAGTTCCCCTGACCAACTTCAGTGGGACAAGGAACTCTAAAAACCCCCTTTCCTGTCCCAATCCCTTCCCTTCCTGCTGTAAGCCTAATAAAATTCCAGTCCGGTAGAGCCCCCATGCAGTTTCTCCTCAGACCCTCTTCCTATCCACTCTGATAGAGTTCCACCTGGGAGTGGAATCTCAATAAAGCCTCATTCAGCAGTCTCTTTAGATTTGCCTCCTTTTTGTTGCCGCTGTTGCCTGACCTTACAATTTCCATGATTAATTTTATGTATTTGGCAATTTTACATTTAGACTGAGATCTAAAGCATTCACTGTTTCTAAATTTTACACTTTTATTAGAGATTTCTAGGTTAAAACCTAATTAGAAAAAATGTTTTAGGTGCAAGATAATTGCTCATGATCTGACTCTTCACCTATAAGATTGGGCTAGAAAAAGCCGTAGGGAAACTTTCATAATGTATCAATTTAATAATAAAATTTCCATAATCAACTTCATTTGTTCATTAATCATTACATTCCTTTATTTTATATGTGGAATAGTGGATTAAAATTCTACTGGTGCTACTGATATTTTGCTTTATACAATGTAAAGTCCCCTCAATATCATAAAGTCTATATATGACAAACCAAAATCTATCATCATAGTGAGTGGAGAAAAACTGAAAATATTTTCTCTAAAATCAAGAACAAGACAAGTATGTCCACTCTCACCTTTCTTATTCAATATTGTTCTTGAAACTCTAGCAGAGCAATCAGGCAAGAGAAGGAAATTAAAGGAACACCAATAGGAAAAGCAGAAGTCAAGTTATTTCTTTTTGTTTATTACATGATACTATACTTCAAAGACTCAACAAACACCACCAGAAGACTGTATCTAGGTGGATTTATCTGTCTTCTTATAAATAAACTCAGAAAAAAATCAGTATACAAGATTAACATAGAAAAACCAATAGCTTTTCTATACTCCAATAATGATTCTGCTGAGAAAGAAATCAGGAAAACAATTCCATTCACAATAGACTCAAAAAAATAAAATTGTTGGAATAAATCTAACCAAGAAGGTGAAAGAACTGTTCAGTGAATCAAGACAGGACAGTACATGATCTGACAGTCCAAAACTCTGAGAAAGGGGAGGGCCTTAGGGGCATGGGTGGAACCCTAGACCCTCCTTCTCTGCAGATGTTTAAAATATTTGTGTGTGTTGAGGTAATGTTTAAATACCAAGATAGCTTAAATGTCCCCCCTTGATTGTGAATCTACCAATCAAGATAACATATCACTCATTCTGGAAAGTCTCCTGAGGCCTTCACCCTTAGAAAGAAACACTATTCTAGCCAGCATTGTGGCACACACTTGTAATCCCAACAACTCAGAAGGCTGACACAGGAAGATTGCAAAGTCAAGGCCAGCCTTAGCAACTTATAGATCTTGTCTCAAAGTAAAATGTGAAAAAGGGCTGGGAACATGCTCAGGGGTAGAGCAATTGACTAGTGTGCTGAACACCCTAGGTTCCAGCTCTGCAAAAAATAAAAATAAAGATTGTTTTTGAGTCTGAATTTTAGGGCTCAGTGCATCTTCTGTGAGATTCCTCTGGGTTGTTACTAGAAGAAGCAGCTCAAATGCAGAGGACCAAAGGGTAAGGGAACCCAGCTGGTGACAAAAATGACACAGCTGCTGTGACAAAGGAGAAGGAGCAGAAGAACCAGAAGGCCAGTGTGAAGACCATCCCCTCAAGGTACCAGGCTGTCCCACCCAGGCCCAGGGCACAAGGATGCCGTCCGCATCTGTTGAGGGCCCCTGTGACAAGTCCAGCTGTGAGGTTTGCAGGGGAGGTGGGCTGGCCAGGCTGGGGTTTCACACTCTCTTTTCCTCTTCTTGGCCGTTCATGGTGGGCAGTGGCCAGATGTGAAAATGACCAGTAGAGAAAGAGGAGGTAGGCTGGGCCAGGAGCAGTTGGTGACCACAGTGCTTCCTTTCCTCTTCCAGCTGGCTGAACCCCGAGGAGGGGATCACCATTTACTTCCATGCCATCATCTCCAAGCATGTCACCTTTGACCCCAAGCTCCACACTGTGTTCATCAGGGGAGGAGAAGAGCTTGGACAGCCCAAGTGGAGTGACACTTGTGAGATGTACTACATTGAGTGAGTCCTGGGCCCCCCAGTCCCCCTGGTGTTTGTTAGAGGTGATCAGTGAGTCCCTAGGGTGCCCCTGTTCCCTGGGTGAGTGTTTTTGATACATCCAGCATGCATTCTTTGTCTTGCTTTACCATAGCTCTTTTTTCTGTTCTAACTAGAAAAGAAGCCCTGCCTTGTTCTAGACATCGCATCTTGGTCAGTGTCCATTATAGCTTTTGGTCTATGTTCCTGATGTGTTTGAGAATGAAATCTTCTGATGTAAGACTTCAGGATAACTGGCCAGTGTCTGCTGATTTGCAGGGACATACATGAGTATGGGTCCCTCATCAAGGGCAGCATTGTCATTCCCAGGCAGAGCCTGGATAGAGCCATCCCTTACAAGTATGTCCTTCACTGCAGCCAAAGCTCCAACTGCACCGTGGAGTACGAGTACATCTATGAGCAGCTGCAAAAGGCAGGTGAGCATGTGAACAGCTGCCTGTGTGTCAAGTCCTCCCTCCTGCACTCTGGAGGTAAAGGGCCTCTCTTGTGGCACCTGTGTCCTGGCCTGGGTGCTGCTGTGTGGAGCAGACTGCCTGGTCTACATGGGTCCTCTGCTGTGTGCTGCCCCTGCTGTGATTAACTTAGGCAAGAGAGGAAATGGGAAGGAGAGAGGATGAAGCTGTGGGCAGAGTGGGCCCGGGTACCAGGCAGACTCTGGGACAAAGCAGGGAACAGGGAGCTGATGGTTGGCCCTTCCTGGAGGTGGCTGGGTTGTGACAGAAGCAGGACAGTGTATCGAGAGCCTCCCTGTGGGCCTATTATTTGTCCTCATTATATTTTGCTGGTGGCACTTGGGTGGCTTCCACATTTGACCTGCTGAATCTTTGGAAAGAACCCTCTGCACCTCTTCAGTCCCTTAGCAGCTCTTCCTCGGTGACCCTCTCTGCAGACACTGGCTGTTCTGGCCTGCCTAAGCACCCAGCCCTGTCCTAAGCAACCTCCGGGACCCAGGATTTTTAAAAATATGTTTTCTGGGCTGACCTCAAGCATCTGGGCTCCAAGGGTCCTCATGGTGCATGTATGTGCACCATGACACATGAGTTTACACATAATTTTTTTTAATTTTTTATTGTTGGCTGTTCAAAACATTACATAGTTCTTGATATATCATATTTCACAATTTGATTCAAGTGGGTTATGAGCTCCCATTTTTACCCCATATACAGATTGCAGAATCACATCAGTTACACATCCATTGATTTACATATTGCCATACTAGTGTCTGTTGTATTCTGCTGCCTTTCCTATCCTCTACTATCCCCCCTCCCCTCCCCTCCCCTCCCCTCTTCTCTCTCTGCCCCCTCTACTGGCATTCGTTTGTCCCCCTTGTATTATTTTTCCCCTTCCCCTCACTTCCTCTTGTATGTACTTTTGTATAACTCTGAGGGTCTCCTTCCATTTCCATGCATTTTCCCTTCTCTCTCCCTTTCCCTCCCACCTCTCATCCCTGTTTAATGTTAATCTTCTTCTCATGCTCTTCGACCCTACTCTGTTCTTAGTTACTCTCCTTATATCAAAGAAGACATTTGGCATTTGTTTTTTAGGGATTGGCTAGCTTCACTTAGCATAATCTGCTCTAATGCCATCCATTTCCCTGTAAATTCTATGATTTTGTCATTTTTTAATGCAGAGTAATACTCCATTGTGTATAAATGCCACATTTTTTTATCCATTCATCCATTGAAGGGCATCTAGGTTGGTTCCACAGTCTAGCTATTGTGAATTGTGCTGCTATGAACATCAATGTAGCAGTGTCCCTGTAGCATGCTCTTTTTAGGTCTTTAGGGAATAGACCAAGAAGGGGAATAGCTGGGTCAAATGGTGGCTCCATTCCCAGCTTTCCAAGAAATCTCCATACTGCTTTCCAAATTAGGTGCACCAATTTGCAGTCCCACCAGCAATGTACAAGTGTACCCTTTTCCCCACATCCTCGCCAGCACTTGTTGTTGTTTGACTTCATAATGGCTGCCAATCTAACTGGAGTGAGATGGTATCTTAGGGTGGTTTTGATTTGCATTTCTCTGACTGCTAGAGATGGTGAGCATTTTTTCATGTACTTGTTGATTGATTGTATGTCCTCCTCTGAGAAGTGTCTGTTCAGGTCCTTGGCCCATTTGTTGATTGGGTTGTTTGTTCTCTTATTGTCTAATTTTTTGAGTTCTTTGTATACTCTGGATATTAGGGCTCTATCTGAAGTGTGAGGAGTAAAGATTTGTTCCCAGGATGTAGGCTCCCTATTTACCTCTCTTATTGTTTCTTTAGCTGAGAAAAAACTTTTTAGTTTGAGTAAGTCCCATTTGTTGATTCTAGTTATTAACTTTTGTGCTATGGGTGTCCTATTGAGGAATTTGGAGCCCGACCCCACCGACTGTAGATCGTAGCCAACTTTTTCTTCTATCAGACGGCGTGTCTCTGATTTGATATCAAGCTCCTTGATCCATTTTGAGTTAACTTTTGTGCATGGCGAGAGAAAGGGATTCAGTTTCATTTTGTTGCATATGGATTTCCAGTTTTCCCAGCACCATTTGTTGAAGATACTATCCTTCCTCCATTGCATGCTTTTAGCCCCTTTATCAAAAATAAGAAAGTTGTAGTTTTGTGGATTGGTTTCTGTGTCCTCTATTCTGTACCATTGGTCCACCCGCCTGTTTTGGTACCAGTACCATGCTGTTTTTGTTACTATTGCTCTGTAGTATAGTTTGAAGTCTGGTATCGCTATACTGCCTGATTCACACTTCCTGCTTAGCATTGTTTTTGCTATTCTGGGTCTTTTATTTTTCCATATGAATTTCATGATTGCTTTCTCTATTTCTACAAGAAATGCCATTGGGATTTTGATTGGCATTGCATTAAACCTATAGAGAACTTTTGGTAACATCGCCATTTTGATGATGTTAGTTCTGCCTACCCATGAACAGGGTATATTTTTCCATCTTCTAAGATCTTCTTCTATTTCTCTCTTTAGGGTTCTGTAGTGTTCATTGTATAAGTCTTTCACCTCTTTTGTTAGGTTGATTCCCAAGTATTTTTTTTTTGAAGATATTGTGAATGGAGTGGTTGTCCTCATTTCCAATTCAGAGGATTTGTCGCTGATATACAGGAATGCCTTTGATTTATGCGTGTTGATTTTATATCCTGCCACTTTGCTGAATTCATTTATTAGCTCTAATAGTTTCTTTGTAGACCCTTTTGGGTCTGCTAGGTATAGAATCATGTCATCTGCAAATAGTGATAATTTAAGTTCTTCTTTTCCTATTTTTATGCCTTTAATTTCTTTCGTCTGTCTAATTGCTCTGGCCAGTGTTTCGAGAACTATGTTGAACAGAAGTGGTGAGAGAGGGCATCCCTGTCTTGTTCCAGATTTTAGAGGGAATGCCTTCAATTTTTCTCCATTCAGAATGATGCTAGCCTGAGGCTTAGCATAGATTGCTTTTACAATATTGAGATATGTTCCTGTTATCCCTAGTTTTTCTAGAGTTTTGAACATAAAGGGATGCTGTACTTTGTCGAATGCTTTTTCTGCATCTATCGAGATGATCATATGGTTCTTATTTTTAAGTCTATTGATGTGGTGAATAACATTTATTGATTTCCGTATATTGAACCAGCCTTGCACCCCAGGGATGAATCCTACTTGATCATGGTGCACAATTTTTTTGATATGTTTTTGTATCCGAGTCGCCAGAATTTTATTGAGGATTTTTGCATCTAGGTTCATTTGAGATATTGGTCTGTAGTTTTCTTTCTTTGAAGTGTCTTTGTCTGGTTTAGGAATCAGGGTGATGTTGGCCTAGTAGAATGAATTTGGAAGTTCTCCCTCTTTTTCTATTTCCCGAAGTAGCTTGAAAAGTATTGGTATTAGTTCCTCTTTAAAGGTTTTGTAAAACTCTGCTGTATACCCATCCGATCCTGGGCTTTTCTTAGTTGGTAGTCTTTTGATGGTTTCTTCTATTTCCTCAATTGATATTGGTCCGCTTAGGTTGTCTATATCCTCCTGACTCAATCTGGGCAGATCATATGACTTAAGAAATTTATCTATGCCTTCACTATCTTCTAATTTATTGGAGTATACGGATTCAAAATAATTTTTGATTATCTTCTGTATTTCTGAAGTGTCTGTTGTGATATTGCCTTTTTCATCCCGTATGCTAATAATTTGAGTTCTCTCTCTTCTTCTCTTCGTTAGCATGGCTAAGGGTCTGTCGATTTTGTTTATTTTTTCAAAGAACCAACTTTTAGTTTTGTCAATTTTTTCAATTGTTTCGTTTGTTTCGATTTCATTAATTTCAGCTCTGATTTTCATTATTTCTTGCCTTCTACTTCTTTTGCTGTTGTTTTGCTCTTCTTTTTCTAGGATTTTGAGATGAAGTATGAGATCATTTATTTGTTGGTTTTTTCTTTTTTTAAGGAATGAACTCCAAGCAATGAATTTTCCTCTTAGAACTGCTTTCAATGTGTCCCATAGATTCTGATATGTTGTGTCTGTGTTTTCATTAATCTCTAAGAATTTTTTAATTTCCTCCTTGATGTCTTCTATAACCCATTGATCATTCAGTAACCTATTGTTCATTCTCCAAGTGATGTATTCTTTTTCCTTCCTTCTTTTATCGTTGATTTTCAGTTCCATTCCATTATGATCAGATAGGATGCATGGTATTATCTCTACTCCTTTATATTGTCTAAGAGTTGCCCTGTGACATAATATATGATCTATTTTTGAGAAGGATCCATGTGCTGCTGAGAAAAAAGTGTAACTGCTTGATGTTGGGTGGTATATTCTATATATGTCAATAAAGTCTAGGTTATTAATTGTGTTATTGAGTTCTATAGTTTCCTTATTCAACTTTTGCTTGGAAGATCTGTCCAGTGGTGATAGAGGTGTGTTGAAGTCTCCCATGATTATTGTATGGTGGTCTATTAGACTCTTGAACTTGAGAAGAGTTTGTTTGATGAACATAGCTGCAGCATTGTTTGGGGCATATATATTTATGATTGTTATGTCTTGTTGGTGTATGGTTCCCTTGAGCAGAATGTAGTGTCCCTTTTTATCCCTTTTGATTAACTTTGGCTTGAAATCTATTTTATTTGATATGAGTATGGATACTCCTGCTTGTTTCCGAAGTCCATATGAGTGATATGATTTTTCCCAACCTTTCACCTTCAGCCTATGTATGTCTTTTCCTATCAAATGCGTCTCCTGTAGGCAGCATATTGTTGGGTCTTGTTTTGTGATCCATTCTACTAGCCTGTGTCTCTTGATTGGTGAGTTTAAGCCATTAACATTTAGGGTTATTATTGAGATATGGGTTGTTCTTCCAGCCATATTTGTTTATTTATGTTACTAAACATGGTTTGTTTTCCTCTTTGATTATTTTCCCCCCTTTACTGTCCTACCTCCCACTGTTGGTTTTCCTTGTTATTTTCCATTTCCTCTTCCTGTAATGTTTTGCCAAGGATGTTTTGAAGAGATGGTTTTCCAGCTGCAAATTCTTTTAACTTTTGTTTATCGTGGAAGGTTTTAATTTCATCTTCCATCCTGAAGCTTAATTTCGCTGGAAACACAATTCTTGGTTGGATCCCATTTTCTTTCAGTGTTTAAAATATGTTATTCCAGGATCTTCTAGCTTTCAGAGTCTGTGTTGAAAGATCAGCTGTTATCCTGATTGGCTTACCCCTAAATGTGATCTGCTTCCTTTCTCTTGTAGCTTTTAAAATTCTCTCCTTATTCTGTATGTTGGGCATCTTCATTATAATGTGTCTAGGTGTGGGTCTCTTATGATTTTGCACATTCGGCGTCCTGTAGGCTTCTAGGATTTGGGGTTCTGTCTCATTCTTCAAGTCTGGGAAGTTTTCTCGTATTATTTCATTGAGTAGATTGCTCATTCCTTTGGTTTGAAACTCTGTCCCTTCCTGTATCCCAATGACTCTTAAATTTGGTCTCTTGATGTTATCCCATATTTCTTGGATGTTCTGCTCATGGTTTCTTAACAGTCTTGCTGAGCTGTCTATGTTCTTTTCAAGTTGAAATACTTTATCTTCATTGTCTGATGTTCTGTCTTCTAAGTGTTCTACTCTGCTGGTAGTATTCTCAATTGAGTTTTTAAGTTGGTTTATTGCTTCCTGCATTTCTAGGATTTCTGTTTGTTTGTTTTTTATAACCTCTATCTCCCTGTATAGTTGATCTTTTGCTTCTTGGATTTGCTTATGTAATTCATTGTTGAAGCGATCTTTCATTGTCTGATTTTGCTGTCTGATGTCTTCCTTGAGACTCCAGATCATCTGAAGCATGTATATCCTGAATTCTTTATCTGGCATTCCATCTGCTGCAGCTATTACCTCTTCTAACGTTGAGTTGACCTGCATTGCTTGTGGTCCTTTCTTTCCTTGTCTCTTCATACTTTTCGCATTCCTTTCTACTTGGTGAAACTGTTGTGCTATTGAATTTTCCCCCTATATATTTATATTGGTCTTGTATAGTTGCAAAGTCTCCCTCGCAGGCGCGGGCGGCGGCTCTGCCCCTCCTCCAATTGGGGCAATGTGCCTACCACGCCGGCAGGCCGCTGGGCCTGCTCTGCCGGTCAGTAGCAGGTCCGCCGACCTTGCAGGCGCGGGAGGCGGCTCTGTCCCTCTGCGGGCCGCTAGGCTTGTTCTGTCGGTGGTCGCAGTTCTGCCTACTTTGCAGGCGCAGGCAGCGGCACTGCCCCTCTGCAGGCCTCTGGGGCTGTACTGCCAGTGGGTCGCAGGTCCGCCTACCTTGCAGGCGCGGGGGGGGTTGGCTCTACCCTTCCTCAGGCCACTGGGCCTGTTCTGTCTCTCAGTTGCAGGTCTGGCCTGTTCTGATGGTGGTCACAGTTCCGTCTACCTTGCAGGCGCGGGGGGGAAGGGGCAGCTCTGCCTCTCAGCAGGCCGCTGCTCCTCTTCTGCCGGTGGGTCACAGGCCCGCCTACCTTGCAGGAGTGATTGGAAGTTCTGTCCCGCCGTGGGCCACTGGGCCTTTTCTGTCGGTGGTCACAGTTTCACCTACCTGGCAGGCGCGGGGGGTGGGGGGCGGCTCTGCCCCTCAGCAGGCTGCTGGGCCTGCTCTGTGGGTGGTCACAGTTCCCTCTACTTTGCCGGCGCAGGGGGAGGGGGCGGCTCAGCCTCTCAACAGGCTGCTGCTCCTCTTCTGCCGGTGGGTCGCAGGCCCGCCTACCTTGCAGGAGTGATTGGAAGCTCTGTTCCGCCGCAGGCCACTGGGCCTTTTCTGTCAGTGGTCACAGTTCCGCCTACCTGGCAGGCACGGGGGGTGGTGGGCGGCTCTGCCCCTCAGCAGGCCGCTGGGCCTGCTCTGTGCGTGGTCACAGTTCCCTCTACTTTGCCGGCGCAGGGGGAGGGGGCAGCTCAGCCTCTCAGCAGGCCACTGCTCCTCTTCTGCCAGTGGGTCGCAGGCCCGCCTACCTTGCAGGAGTGATTGGAAGCTCTGTCCCGCCGCGGGCCACTGGGCCTTTTCTGTCGGTGGTCACAGTTCGAGTTTACACATAATTTTTAATAACAATAGTGTACTCTGAGTTACTTCAGTGAAACTGGACTTCATCAGATAATTCCACAAGCAAAGATGGAGCTTCTGCTCTGACAAGTCCCACAAAGGGAGGGGCTAGAGTGGGGTCAGGAGAAGCTCCAGAGGAGGCCATGCCCAAATCAGCATATGAACCCTGGCCAATTGTCACCTGGCAGGGACAAGGTAGAGCTGGGGTGGCAGGGCCTAACAATGTGACAGTAGTGTGCACAGCACCTGCTTTGGGCCTCAGGAGTCCTGCTCAGCACCTGTCTTACTTATTTCACTGCTACTTGTGTGTGCCTTTCTACACATAGGGCTTTTTTGGTACCAGGGATTGAATCCAGGGGTGCTTTACCAGTGAGCCATGTGCCCAGCCATTTTTATTTTTTGAGACAGGATCTCCCTAAGTAGCTTAGGGCCTCCTAAATTGCTTAGTCTGATCTCCAACTTGTAGTTTTCCTGCTTCAACCTCTGGAGTTACTAGGATTATAGGCATGTACCATCATGCCCAGCTCTCTGCCCTTTTATAGGTTTTCTGTCTTTTTAAATTTTCTTTCTTTTCTTGACAGTGCTGGGGATGGAACCTAAGGCCTTGTTCATGCTAGGCAAGTGCTCTACCTCTGATCTACATCTGAGCTAGATCCCTAGATCTTCTATTCATTTTTAAATTTTGAGTCACATTTTCCTAAGTTGTCTAGGCTGCCCTCAAATTTTGGATCCTCCTGGTTCAGCCTCCTAAATTGCCTGGAGTACAGGCATGCACTATGGTGCTTGGCTAACCACTTTTGTTTTCTAATTATTTTACAGTTAATGTCACTGGGTTTTCTTGGTCTATAATTGTGTCTCTTGCAGTTGGTCCTCAGAGTAGCCATAAATTCAGCCCTTGCCCTGTACTGGGCACATGCTAGTTTCTCTGTGTCTGCTGGATAATCTTCACTGTTCTCTTTGGGGTGGGTATTGCTGTTCCACTATGCACCATGTTAATTTATCAGAACAGGACTCAGTTGCTAGTGAGAGATGGAGTTTTGGTATAAAATGTTTAAACTGCATGTGGTCATGTTTAAAGCTTTTACCAGGCTTGCTGAACTGCATGGCTAAGCAGAGACTTGGTTTTAAGCTCATCACTGTGGATTGTCTAGGATTTCTTTCTGCAGGGGCATGCCCTGCCCATGGTGGCTGATGGAGTAAGTTCTGAGCACTTCAGTTTACCAGAGTCCTCTTGTTTTTCTTCCTTCCTTTCATCATCTGACTGTATTCCCCTGTTTCTGTTTATTTTTTAGAAGGGGTCTCTAAGTTGTTAAGGCTAACCTACAATCTGTGATTCTCCTGCCTCAGCCTCCTGAGCCACTGGCATTACAGACATGTGCCACTGTGCCTGGCTGCTCCCCTGTGTTTCTGTCTTCTGGGGTGGTGCCTTGGGCTGGTGGGTTTTGAGATCTTAACTGTAACATTTGTCTTGCTACCACCCATAGACTGGCATCAATATGATGATATAATTTACATGAGGCCTCTTGGAACATTAGAGAAATTCCAGGACTTCTTCACTAATAAGATAAAGAAGGAGCTGGTGAAGGGGAAGAAGATGGCAGCGTGTTGAGAGCCACAGTCGAAGGGGCCCCAGCAAACTTCCAGCTGCCAGCAAACTTCCAGCTGCCGGCTGATGATTGGCTCACAGTGGCCCCAGCAACATCTAGCTGATTGGCTCCTCTGCGGTGATGCTCATTGGGCTGTTTCCCTGCCCTTTCAGACCACGGAGCTGCCCATTGGGGGACTTTTTTGGCTCCACCCAGGTAACCCAGCCAATCGGCCTCAAGAGCAGGAGGATTGTGGGAGGTGGAGAGAGGCTTGTTGGAGAGAGAGGCTTGTGTTGTTGGAGACAGAGGCTTGTGGAAAGCCGGTGGTGGCAGTTGGGGCTCTGAGGGTTTTCCTGAGAGGCTGTTTGGTTTGGTGTGTGTGGTTCTAAAAATAAAGTTAGTTTCTTTTGACAAGTGGCTCCTGATTGTGCCCAGCCAGACTGCAGCATTTGGTGGCTCGCACGGGGAGCAACTGAGGGTAAGTGATAAGGTAAACTGCTCGCCCCTGAGGGCAGGGCGAGAGGATGGGTAGCCATTTTAAGATTCCTCTTTTGTTTTGCTTCACTTTTGTTTTAAGTTGCCTGTCCCTGGAGATGGGTGAGACGGAAGAAAAACCGCTCACATCTGAGGAAAAACTATTTGCATCTGAGGAACAGATAGGGAGAAAGGTTATAATGATTTTTTGTTGTTCCATTTTTATTTCATTTTATCTCGGTTTTGTTTGGTGTTATCTTGTTGGGTTGTATTATAGTAGAAATATGGGATCAGAAATTAGTAAAAAACAAACCGAAAGAGTCTTAAGTAAATTGTTAGAGGAAGGAGGCATCCCAGTAAAATCAAGAGCAGTCAGGGCATACGTTGATACAATACAAAAATGTAGTCCATGGCTTTTTAAGGAGGAGTTGTTAAATACATCACAATGGAACCATCATGGTGAAGATTTAAAAAGAATAGAAAAGAAAAGCCCAGGGACTCTGCCAGTTGGCACATTGCCATTGTGGACGTTGGTATCTTGTTTGCTTAGTCCAAAACCTTCAGTTCAGACAAAGGTAGAGGAAGGAGAAGACATATTGCTTCAAGTAAAAGAGAAGGTCTCTCAAGTTAGTCAGACAGAGGAAAAGATTCAAATAAAAGAGAAGGTCTCTCAAGCTAGTCAGACAGAGAAAGAAAGTGTAAAACAGAAAAAGCCATCAGGGGGAAAATTACAACAGGAGACTGCTACTAACACCTTTCTATCACCAGAGGGTGTAAGTGTCCAACCAACAGCACCACCTCTACAGGAGACTGCTACTAACACCTTTCTATCACCAGAGGATGTAAATGTCCAACTAACAAGGCCACCTCCATATGCTGGGAGGCCCCCAACCCCTGCAGTTGATAGTTGGGATCCTGAGACAAGATCTCAAATATTAACATGCCCTGTATTTGAGGCAGGAGGGCAGCGAGTTTACCATGTTTTAAATTTCAAAACAGTGAAGCAGCTAAAAGAGGCTGTAACAACCTATGGTCCTCAAGCACCCTTCACTGTAAGCATGGTCGAATCCATTAACAACTTGAACATGACGCCAGCAGATTGGGCTAGTATGTGTAAAGTTGTGCTAAATGGAGGACAATACCTGTTATGGAAGGTTGCCAATGAGGAATTTTGCAAGGAGGCGGCTAGGCGAAATGCAGCAGCTGGTTATCCTCAGAGAAATCTAGATATGTTGTTAGGAAAGGGACCTTATGAGGATCAGCAGCAACAAATTGCATATGATCCTGGTGTATATGCACAAATTGCTGTAGATGCAATTAAGGCATGGAAGACTTTACAAGGACATGGAGGTTTACAAGGTCAATTATCTAAGGTAATACAAGGAGCTAATGAACCTTATGCTGAATTTGTAGATAGGCTTATTCAAACAGCTACCAGAGTTTTTGGGAATACAGAACAAGCAATGCCATTACTAAAACACCTTGCTTATGAGCAAGCGAATCGTTGGTGCGGAGATATCATTAGACCATGGAAACATGAAGATTTAAACACATATATTAAATTATGTAGAGACATTAATGAACAAGAGCAAGTCGTGGCAGCTGCAGTAAAACAGGCTTTAGATGCCAGAGACATTAATGAACAAGGGCAAATTGTGGCAGCTGCAGTAAAACAGGCTTTAGATGCCAGGCCAAGAACATGCTACAATTGTGAACAAACAGGACATTTTAAAAGGAATTGCCCCATTGGAGGAGGGTTTAACAAAACTAGGTATCAAAGGAGTAGAATACCAGGTATTTGCCCACGATGCCATAGAGGGAGACATTGGGCTAATGAATGCCGTTCTCAAACCACCATAGAGGGTACCCCATTATCAAAAAATGAACAAGGACCAGGTGTTTATCCATGATATGGTGGAGAAAGGCATCAGGCTCCGTTGCCAAAAAATGGACAGGGGGGCCCAATGCTCCGGGGCCCAAAACCACAAATATATGGAGCACTGGAGGAACCCAGCAACACCATCAGGGTAGTTCCCAGGACACATTGTCCATCAGATCCCTCATCCAACAAACCAGAGGGAGCTCAGGGTTGGACATCTGTGCCTCCACCAGAGCACTACTAACTCCAGAGATGGGAGTTCAAATCATTCCCACAGGGGTGAAAGGACCTCTTCCCAAAGGAACAGTAGGCTTATTATTAGGACACAGCTCTTCTACTCTAAAAGGACTTAAGATAAGTCCTGGGGTAATTGATCCCGATTATGAAGGTGAAATAAAAATTATAGCCAGTTCTCCAAAGGGTATATCAGTAATTTCACCAGGAGATAGAATAGCACAGTTATTAATAATACCCAGCCTACATGATAAATTTTCCAGTCGTACTGTAGAAAGAGGTTCCAAGGGATTAGGCTCCACAGGTGTAGATTGGGCTATGCTTTCTTTAAATTTAGATTCTCGCCCCATGCTAAAACTAAATATTCAAGGACATGAATTTAATGGTCTACTGGATACAGGTGCAGACCTTAGCATCATCTCTCGTCAAGAATGGCCAAAACATTGGCCATTACAACAAGCCACTCAAACGCTTCGAGGCCTAGGAGTGGCGACTAATCCCCATAGAAGTGCAATGGTATTAGATTGGAAGGATCCTGAAGGATGTGAAGGAACTATACAGCCATATGTATTGGATCATCTTCCCGTAAATTTATGGGGACGAGATGTCCTAGATCAATTAGGTTTGACATTAACAAATAACATCAACCAAAATGCACCCACTATTATGACTAGACAAGGTTTTAGGAAAGGAAAAAGATTAGAAAAACAAGAACAAGGTATAGCAGCACCAATATAAATAGATCAAGGAACAGACAGACATGGGTTAGATTTTCAGAAAGGGCCACTGAGACAATAAAAATTACTTGGAAATCAGAAAGACCAGTATGGGTTCCTCAGTGGCCCCTGACTAAAGAAAAGATACAAGCAGCCCATGACCTGGTCAAACAACAATTAGTGGAAGGACATATACAACCTTCTGTATCTCCCCATAATATTCCCATTTTTGTCATCAAAAAGAAATCTGGTAAATGGAGATTATTGCAAGATTTAAGAGCCATTAATAATGAGATGGTTATTATGGGACCTGCTCAATCGGGGATTCCTCAGTTGTCTGCTTTGCCAAAAACCTGGTATGTTTTAGTTATAGATATTAAAGATTGTTTTTTTTCAATTCCAATTCATCCTGAGGATAGTCCACGTTTTGCATTTACTATCCCTGCACTGAATCATGAAGGTCCTGATCAGAGATATGAATGGAAAGTACTCCCTCAAGGGATGGCTAACAGCCCAACTATGTGTCAAATTTATGTTAACAAAGTAATCCAGCCACTTAGAAATCAAAATCCTGAACTACAAATATTTCACTATATGGATGATGTATTATTAGCACACAAAGATAATAACACATTGCTAGAATGTTATGCCACACTTACAAACTTATTAAAAAATTATAAACTGAGATAGCAATAGATAAAGTACAATTAAATTTTCCAATTAATTATTTAGGAGTTCTATTATCCTCAACCATGGTCCGTCCACCAAAAATTCAAATACGAGTAGATCAACTCAAATCACTTAATGACTTTCAAAAGTTATTAGGAGACATAAATTGGATAAGGCCTTATTTAGGTATACCAACAGCAGAGTTGGGACCTTTATTTGATATCCTAAAAGGTCCATCAGATCTAAATTCACCCCAAATGTTAACACCTGGAGCAAGAAAGGCATTAAAAATCATTGAAACATATATGGAAAATATGCATTTGGATAGAATTGATATAAGTTTGCCTTTATTATTTATTGTACTACCAACAAAAAATATTACTACAGGAGTATTTTGGCAAGAAGGTCCATTATTATGGATAAATTTATCTTATTCTCCTAACACTATTCTTACTAGGTATCCTGAGGCTGTAGGACAATTAATACTCAAAAGAATAAAAGCAGCAAAGGGAGTGTTTGGAATTTCTCCCAATAAAATTATTACTCCATATACTATGAATCAAATTGATGAGTTAGCTAATGAGTTAAATACTTGGGCAATAATCATGTGCAAATCTAATGTTTCATTTGATAACCACTTACCATCTAATCCTTTATTGTCTTTTTGGTCATTGCATCCTGTAATTTTTCCAAAAATGACAAGAAAAACACCTATCATGAATGCTCCAAATATATTCACTGATGGGTCAAATAATGGTACAGCAGCAATAGTTACACCTGATCAAACTTACATTTTTAGTACCCAAACAATCAGCTCAAAAAGTAGAGCTTCATGCAGTATTACAAGCTTTTGTGATGTTTAAAGATTCTGTATTTAATTTATTTTCCGATAATCAGTATATAGTTAACGCTATAGTATCCCTTTAAGATGCTGGTAGGATTTCCCCTTCCTCTGCTGTTTTCTATTTGCTTTCCACTATACAAAGTCTAATCTGGGACAGAAAAAATCCATTATTTATAGGACATATCAGGGCACATACAGAATTGCCTGGAGCCCTTAGTTTGGGCAATGATTTAGCAGATAAAACTACACATGACATACATATTTTCTCTACACTTGAAGAAGCTATAAATTTTCACAAACGGTTCCATGTCAATGCTAATACTTTACAAAAGTGTTTTAAAATAACTAAGGAACAAGCCAGACAAATAATAAAACAATGTCAAAATTGTGTGACCTTTTTACCACAAGTCAATCTTGGAGTCAATCCTAGAGGATTGATACCTAACCATATTTGGCAGATGGACGTCACACACTTGCCAGAATTTGGAAAATTAAAATATTTGCATGTTACAGTTGATACTACTTCTGGATTTTTGATGGGCTCCCTTCATGCCGGAGAAAAAACTAAAGATGTTATAGCTCATTGCTTACAAAATTTTGCCACTGTGGGCGTTCCAAAACAGTTAAAAACAGATAATTCCCCTGGTTATACTTCTACCTCTTTTAAACAATTTTGCTCATCATTTGGCATTACTCATATAACAGGAATCCCATACAATCCACAGGGACAAGGCATAGTTGAAAGAGCTCATCAAACTATTAAAATGTACTTATTAAAGCAAAAAGACGGAATTGGGAAGGGGTATATATTCCCCAAAGATAAACTTAAAATAACCCTTTTTACTCTAAACTTTTTAAATTTGGATTCATCAGGACTTAGTGCTATGGAAAGGCATATGTGTCCAAAAAATGTGCATAAGCCCAAGGTACTTTGGAAGGATATTCTAACAGGACAATGGAAAGGTCCTGACCCAGTAATTGTCTTGAGTCGCGGGTCTGTTTGTGTGTTTCCCCAGGGAGAACAGCAGCCGATTTGGATTCCAGAGAGATTAACCAAGGTCCTGACCCAGTGATTGTCTGGAGTCGGGGGTCTGCTTATGTGTTTCCACAGGGAGAACAGCAGCCGATTTGGATTCCAGAAAGATTAACTAAAGCGATTTCTACAGACCAAAAAGAAGATGATTTGGCTCAAATCCATAACAACTGATATCCAAAACTCCAGTTTGGCTATTCTTACATCTATGACAGAACCAGGATGCTTTTTTCAATATCTATTTTATTATTGCCATTTGCCATATCATGAAGTTCTATTTTGTTTTTTGAGCTCATACAGATCTAGGTTAATGTTTTGCTGATCAGTTCTATTTTTTTTGACTATAGAGTTTTTAAACATAGCAATGGAAATTTCACCTGTAAAAAGTTATAAGGCCTTTACTATTATGTTATGTGTTGTATGTATTATATTATGTGTGCACACTTGTGTTTTGTGTTATATGTTTGAATGTACGTATGTCCATATATCATATATGATGAGCGTTCATGAAAAAATGGAAATATATATATATATATATTCACGTGATTTAAATGGTTTAATTTATTGGGTAAACAACTGTTGAGGATTGTTTTAATATGTGAACAAAAGGAGGTTAACAGATCTGTTTGTTTACTTCACCTTTCCTTTTCATTATATTTAATAATTCTCTTAAAGATAATGTAAATTGTTAAGAAAATTGTTTTCTTTTAGTGCCTTCTGTAATGTTACATAATTTTTTCTTTAGCCATTATTGCCAGAATTTCTATCTTCATCCCAGTGCCGGTGAAGAAAATGTAAATTGTTAAGAAAATTGTTTTCTTTTAGTGCCTTCTGGAATGTTACATAATTTTTTCTTTAGCCATTATTGCCAGAATTCCTATCTTCATCCCAGTGCTGGTGAAGTCAAAGATAAAACCAATCTACAGCTTCTGCAATAGCCATCACTGAACTGCTTGCATAACTTGCCTGGACACATTGTGAACTCACCTGTATGCATTGTGAACTATCTGTTGGTGCAGCAACTTGTGGTAGTGTTGGGGTATTTTTGCTGATGATGTCATCGGTGGTACAATTTTTCCAAAAGGAGCCGTCAATTGGCTTGGTGTATCTTCCTCCCTTCTGCTTGTCATGATTGTCCAGCTAAAATTTGGGGGCCAACAGAGGTGAGGCAAAGAACTTCACCCCCCCGCTGGTACAAAGACCTCTCCACAGGTGTGGCTGTATACTGGACCGGTAGTCAGTGACGGGTAAGATCCAATTGCAATGGTACCAACCTAATGGGTAAGGACCATATATACTATTGGACAACCTAAGGCAGGCACGGTCCCTAAGCCACATGCTTTTTGTTTAAACAGAGAGGGGGAGATGTTGAGAGCCACAGCCGAAGGGGCCCCAGCAAACTTCCAGCTGCCAGCAAACTTCCAGCTGCCGGCTGATGATTGGCTCACAGTGGCCCCAGCAACATCTAGCTGATTGGCTCCTCTGCGGTGATGCTCATTGGGCTGTTTCCCTGCCCTTTCAGACCACGGAGCTGCTCATTGGGGGACTTTTTTGGCTCCACCCACGTGACCCAGCCAATCGGCCTCAAGAGCAGGAGGATTGTGGGAGGTGGAGAGAGGCTTGTTGGAGAGAGAGGCTTGTGTTGTTGGAGAGAGAGGCTTGTGGAAAGCCGGTGGTGGCAGTTGGGGCTCTGAGGGTTTTTCCTGAGAGGCTGTTTGGTTTGGCGTGTGTGGTTCTAAAAATAAAGTTAGTTTCTTTTGACAAGTGGCTCCTGATTGTGCCCAGCCAGACTGCGGCAGCAGCCAAGATCATTCTGGGCCACATCTTCAGCATCCTCCAGACTTGGAACCCCATCAACCTGAGGAACTTCTTTACCCAGTTCCGGCAGGTTTACTCTGTTGTCTGAGTGCCTATGATTTATGAAGGGAAAGCACAGTCCTTGAATAGCCTTGGCCTCATTGAGGAAGATGTATCAGTCTTCCCCCAGTCACCAGTAGCTCTGGTGTGTGTAGGCAGTGTCTCCTGACCTACTAGAGGCATATTGAAACCCTGTGACTAAGTAGGGCAGGTGAAGAGGGGGCAGGAAGACCTTTCCATACATTCTGTTTCCACACTACCTCTTGGGAATTCTCTCCATGTCTCTCCTCCTGATTGCACCCATGAGCCTCATTCCTAGCACCAACTTGCATTCTTTTCAGGCTTAGACAGAGTTGAAAGAAAGGGTGGAGCCCATCCTTTCCCCTTCAGCCACTGTGGCTTGGAGACAGAGCTGGCACTCTCTCTCAGTTTGACATTGAGCTCTCATGAGCATCCAAGGGCCTCCCAGACCCCCTCACTACAGGGTTTGGGACTGAGCATCAATGTGCTCCCTCTGCCCCAGAAGCCCATGTGCTGGGGAGGTGAGGAGGTGGAGCATATGGGACCCTCCCCAGTGCTCCCCTTCCTCAGGACCTTGATCCTCTGCCCAAGGGGCCCTCCAGCCTCCAGGGCATGCACTCCATGGTCATGCCTCTTCTTTTCCCCCTGCATCAGGTGAAGAAACAACTGTAGAAGTGTATAAGTATTTGAAAAAGCTAATGAGACCACTTCTGGAAGGAAAAGTGGAGATGCCCTGCCTGAAGGCTGCCCTGTGAGGAGCAGACTGAGGATGGGTCTGATTATTCTCTTCCTGGTGGAAGATACCAAACTCTGCTTATTGGAGGGTGACCTAACCTTACTGTGCTCCATTCTCTGCCCCAGTCCCTGCTCACCACATGCCCTGCACAGTGACCTCCACCACATCCTGGGCACATCTGAGAGGTATCCCATTTTTTTTGTCAGAGGTTTGTAGGCATTTATCATGATTTTTATCTGGTTTTGAGATAAATGCTTGTCAGAGAAAGGCTGAGCACACACTGCGGAAAAATAAAACCACAGTCATCTTACCACTTGCTCCTGTCAACTTCCTGGTATGTATGTCATTGCTAGTGTTGTTAAATTCTGTGTTCTCCTGAATACCCTGACTTCAAAAAGCTTCACAGAGCCAGACACCATGGTGGCACTGTCATCTCAAGCTCTTGCTTGAGTC
Organism: Marmota flaviventris; assembly: GCF_047511675.1. Classification (NCBI taxonomy): domain Eukaryota; kingdom Metazoa; phylum Chordata; class Mammalia; order Rodentia; family Sciuridae; genus Marmota; species Marmota flaviventris. The sequence goes on along the minus strand of NC_092516.1, from coordinate 40,204,884 downwards.
CAAGAGCTTAAGGCCAGCCTGGGCAACTTAGTGGAACTCTATCTGGAAAAAATAAATGAATAATATAAAGTACATGACAGAAGTGCTCCTGGGAGGACCTTCTTCTTCACTCTCAGCACACCTTAGCACTGGGGCCCAGGACTGCCTGCAGGTGTCACCTAGGAAAGCTGCAGAACCCACAGGGATGTTGTCCCTGCTGTCCCACCTGTGCTGGTAGCTCTGGAAGCACACTGCCCCTGCTGGGTCAGCCATGACCTTTTATGTGGTAGGGGAGACCTTTTCTGAGCTGCTGTGCTCAGAAGATCAGGGTCTCTTCTGCTTCTGTTTGGTTTAAGCTTGAGTAACATCAGGTGGCCTTTTCTGAGCTCTTAGCACCTGTGGGTTTCCTGAGTTTTAAAGACCCAGGAAGTTCTGTGCCCTATATGAAAGAGAGACAGTGGTAAGGAAATCTACAAACAGCTGTGCATGGGTGTGAGAGAAGGAAGAAGCATCAATTTATTTGCCCATGGAACACACATCATGTGCTGTTCCTTTTAAAAAGTGGCTTTGTAGCTGGGCATGGTGGCACTTGCCTATAATTCCAGTGACTCAGGAGACTAAGGCAGGAAGATCACAAGTTTGAGAGTAGCTTCAGCAACTTAGGGAGGCCCTGCCTCAAAATAAAAAAGTTTGGGGATATAGCTTAGTGGTAGAGTGTCCCTGGGTTAAATCCCAGTTCAAAAAAAATGTTTGCTTTGTGTTTAGGTCCACCATCGCCAGACTGCCTGGTTCAAACCCTAGACCCTGTGTGTATTTCTTGGTTGGAAACTGAGCACCTCAATACCTCAGCTGTATGGTGTGGGTGGAAATGACCCTAGTGGGTGTCTGTTGGCATTTGTGATGTCCTGGTGCACTGGGTTGGGGGCCAGGAAATCAACCCCCTTACCACCCTGTGCCTCCTGGTCTGGGACTCCATCCAGGTGTGTAATATGCTCCTTCTGCTGGATGCAAGTGGCTGTCCCTTCCCTCCTGGGACATCAGACCACAGGGCAGGTTGGATACAGCCATCCATGGCTCATAGTAGGTCTTGGTTCCCTTCCATATGTGTACTTGGTCAACCTGTGCCAAAGATGCATGGCTTCAAGGGTCATTGATTGGCTGGGCATCCTCCCTGTCCTGCACTACTGTATGCAGCTGGCCCCTCAAAGAAATGACTCTGGGAGCCAGTCTGAGGACATCTGGGTTGCCCTTAAGGGAATCTCTTTCTCTCAGTTTCAGGAAAAATTGCTAAATGAGTAAGTTGTAAGCTGCAGTTATGTAAGCACATCTTGGAATGATTCATCAGCATTTTGCCACAGAGATACATCCCCGGTTTTCCTTTAAATTTTTAATTTTTGAAGCTGGGCATGGTGGCACATACCTGTAATCCCAGTTACTCAGAGGTTGATGCCAGAGAATCATTAGTCCAAAGCCAGCCCCAGCAAAAGCAAGGCACTAAGCAACTCAGTGAGACCCTGGCTCTAAATAAAATACAAAATAGGGCTGGGGATGTGTCTCAGTAGGTGAGTGCCCCTGAGTTTAATCCCAAGTACTGCCCCCCCCCACCAAAAAAAAAAAAAAAGATTTAATTTTTAAGATGGGTCTTGCTAAGTTTCCTGGCCTGACCTAAATTCATGATCTTCCTGTCTCTGAAACAACTGGGATGCTATGTAGTCTTCCTCTTATGACTGTACTAATTTGTGTTTATTCATTTGTGTGACAGACACTTAGCAACTCTGTATATCCCAGGACGCAGCCCTGAGTACCACAAATCTCAGTTTCTGGCTTCTGACCTTGCCTTTTAGCTGAAGAAGTGGGTGATGAGTGCATTTGGTAGGGCTGGAGCAAGCTTCCCTTTTGCTAACCATATAGCTTAGGCCAGAGAACTGTCCAGGAAAAGCAGAGTACTTCCACATTCACTGTTCTCTGATTGTGAGGGCATTGCAGTGTCCCATGGGTGGGAAGCTCAGGCCTCCTGGAGTGTGGAAGTCTTGGGTGGGCAAGGGTACAGAGACAATGTCTTGCCCCTTCCCTAGGTCTTAAAGGCACAAATGTATCCAGGTATTGCCAGGCCCCCCTGGGTGGGATGGGGGATGGGCTTGAACACCCCAGCCCCCACTGAGAACTGTGCTTCAGCAGGGGAAATGGGACTCACAGATGCAAAACTCCAAACTAAATAATAATAATAATAAACTGGAATACTAAGCAATATGCATTTCACCAATTTAAAAAGCCAGAATAAGACCAGGGCTGGGGCTGGGGCTTAGTGATAGAGCACTAATCTAGCTTGGCTGAGGCAATGGGTTCTATCCCTAGTACCACCAAAAAGAAAAAAAGTCAGAGCAGGAGTCACAGAGGAATATAGAACAAAGGTACCAAGTAGGACTATGTAGGTGGAGAATCAAATCCAGTCCCAAACCAAGAGCCTGAGAGGAGGAGCCAGTAGATTCAGATTTGTAGCTCTGTGAAGCTCTGTGACTCCTCTCCAGTGACTTTTAAAGCAAATGGCAGGAGAATTAATATGGTACAGATGTTGGGGAGAAAGCTGCAGACCAGCCAGACCCAGATGGCACCCAGGGGCTTCAGTGCCCCATGTGGCAGGACACCTACCCTTCTCAGGTGTGCCCATAGGCACATGCAACAAGACAGGCTGCATTATGAGCTGGACCACTCTCAGTACCCTGAAGGTGCTGCAGTCCAAGGGCAGAGGTTCCTAACCACAGCTGAGCAGATGGCTCTCTGGAAAATCCTTACATGCCTGGATGTGTTAACAGCATGCTTCTTAATAAGGTCATCTTAGAGTTAGGAAAGGTTCTTCAGAGAAGACATGGAAAGCACAACAACATAAGAAAAATTGTAGGTGGCTGGGCTGTACTCAGTGGCAGAGGACTGCCTAGCATGGGCGAGGCCTTGGGTTGCCTTCCCAACACAACACAAAAAAAAGGATTTTTAATCAAATTTAAGTACAAAACTTAAAATAAATCTGAATTAAACATGAAAACATCGCTATACTCATTTCCACACACAGATAACTGCCATGTGTGTAATACCCTGTCCCCTTGCCCACCCTGTCCACTGGGAACAAGCTACCATTGTTAGGGATAAAGGCAGTGAGCTCAATTGTTCCCATCTCTTCTCTAAGTTTGGAACCTTTTGAAATGAAAGCCAAATGGAAATGATTTTTTTTAAATTCGTTTTTTTGACACCAGGGATTGAAACCAGTGGTGCTCAACCGTGGAGCCACGTCCCTAGCCCCTTTTTATTTATTTATTTTTTAATTTTGAGACAGGGCCTCACTAAATTGCTGAGGGTGGCCTTGAACTTTTGATCCCCCTATCTCAGTTTCCTGAGTTGCTGAGATCACAGGTGTGTCATACCCTTAGCTATTTTGTTTAGTTTTCATTTGATTTGCTCTGTATGTCTTTACATGATGCATTGAGATCATCTTTCAAAACTGAGCATTCTGGACCTTCTCAGCCTTCCTTTTTCTTGTGTTGAGTCTGTTCAGTGCTCTCACCGCTGCCCTGGTCTCTGTCCTGGTTTCTTCATTCAGGAAGTTTCTTGACTTCATGGAGAGCAGGAAGCAGTTGCTGTGTGTGGATGAGTATCTCTTTTGATCCTGGTTCAGTTTGCTGCCTCTGGAAAACCTCATTCCCTATATGGAAAACTCCACTGAATACTTGAGTCTCATGCCTGCTTGGGTCCTGGAATGATTTTTAGGGACTCACTACAGGCTGCAACGGGTTCAGAAGATCTTAGAAGATCTCTTTGAGGTTTGTGGTTGAAAGTAGATTGTTAGGTTCTTGCTTAGCAAAAGCAGGTCACACACTGAACATTGAATGCTTGTGGGTCTTCTGTCCTGAAGGGCAGGTTGGGGGAAGTGCTAAGAATTGCTGAAATAAGAAGTCATTATTTCTTAGGGTTAAAGTTTGACTTCCCAGAGTTGATTCTAGTTTAGTATATAGAGCACATGGGAACAGTAGCCATTTGTTAATTATGACTGTTAGAAGGCTCTGTGAACATCATACATTTCAGAGTGGCTGTCTTTCCTTTTAAGATTTTTGGGGTAAAGAAAATGTGTAAGGCTGGGATGCAGCTCAATGGCAAAGCCCTGGGATTGATCCCCAGTTCCAAAAAAGAAAAGACAAGAAAAAGAACCCCAACCAAAAAAATGAAAATGGTACAAATTTACAGCCTGCATTTTACCAGTAGAAAATGAAGATTGGCCCTTGAGCCCTTAAAGTCTCATGTGCAGGGAGAACAACACAAGTCCCCATGCCCTTATCTCTTCTTGGAATGAACAGCTGTTCTGGTTGAAACTTTCATAGTTACTTTTCTCTTCCCTGCCTTGGCATGTTGGGAATGTTTTCAAAATGCTCATGTACCTCGTAGATATCTATCAGGACATGTAAGTAGGGCAGCCAATTGCTATGGGGCTCCTATGTTATGTGGGCTGCCTCCTGTCAAAGTGGGAGGGTGGTACACTAGCAAGTGCCCCACTGTCCTCTGCAATTGCCAATCCAGCAATCCAGGTTTTTCTTTTTTTTTTTTTCTTAAAGGAAATGAATAGGGCTGTGGATGTAGCACTTGCCTAGCATGTGCAAGGCCTGGGTTCAGCCTCCAGTACTAAAAACAAACAAACAAAAAAGCAAATCACAGCTCTTGGGTGCTGAGATTTTGCTTCATTCCCACCCAACCTTTTGGCCTTTGTGTTTTCATTTATTTTTATATGATCATTTTCATAGTGCAAATGTATGTGTCTTGCATTTTTTTAACAATTGCATCTATGGTTTTTGTAAGTTGGGCCAGTTTAAAACAAAAATCAAAGGTTGCCTTGCACAATCATTTACTCCTACATCTGTGCATGTCCTTTGCCACCTGAAGGAACAGCACATGAAACAAGGAACAGGAATGTGCACCAGGGGCCCAGGTGTTCCTGGAGCCTCTCAGCACTGCTGGTCTCCCTCCTCTGATCCCCTGGGATGTCTGGACGTGGGGCATGGCACAAGGTCTCCCTGCATGACAAATCCCTGTGACTTTGCAGGGTTCTTTCTCGTATCACTAGGCTGTCAGTCAGTAAATGTGAAACCCGTTCACACCAGGTGGAAGAAATTCCATACACAGTGCATACTCTTCTTCTAGCACCCTCCCTTACTCCCTCCTGTATCTGTCTGATTTTTTTCTTAAATTATATTTACATTATTAGAAATATTTATCCTGTGCTATTTTTTTGAATAAGGAAATGTATTTGCAAATATTTTAACTTGGTTTTGATAGAGTTCCAACTGCTGAGCTAAGTCAAAAGGACTGTGTTCCCTTCTTATCTCAGTCACAGCTTTAAGGCCTATTTTAATGATAGCCTGGAGGAGATCAACTAAATACTCTTCTGATCTTACTTTGATTAATTTTAATTCCCCCCTTATTTTGGATTTGTTTCCAAATATCAGACATAATATTCAACCTTTAACTTTTGGGCTGTGGTTTATTTAACTTATAATAATCTCCATTTCCATCCATTAACCAAAAGTACCATAAAACCATTTTTCTTTATAACTGAGTAATTGTAACACTCCATTGTGTACATTTACCACATTTTCTTTATTCATTTGTCCAAGGGCACTGAGATTGGCTCCATTGCTTATGTATTGTGAATTGAGCTGCTATAAACATTGATGTGGTTGAATCAATGTAGTATGCTGATATTTTTTTTGAGATTGCATTTTGTTGGTTCTTTTTAGTTTCACATGACAGTAGATTTCACTTTGATGTAATTGTATAAGCATGGATTATATCTTTTTTTGGTGGGCTGAGTAATTTCTTATTATTATATTTATTTTTTATTTGTTCTACTTAGTTGTATATGCTAGAAGAATGCATTTCAATTTGTCATACACAACTGGAGCACATTTCAATTCTCTGGTTGTACATTGTGTAAACGCATCATTTGTGCAATCATACATGTACCTAGGGTAATGATGTCCATCTCATTCCACCATCTTTTCTACCCTCATAACCCCTCCCCAACCTCCACTTTGCCCAATCCAAAGTTCCTTCATTCTTCCCTCCCGCCCCCATCATAGATCAGCATCCGCTAAAGGGAGGAAACATTCCACCTTTAGTTTTTTGGGATTGGCTTACTTTGCTTAGCATTATATTCTCCAACTCCATCCATTTACCTACAAATGCTACAATTTTACTGAGTAATATTCCATTATGTGTTTGTGTGTATGTGTGTGTGTGTGTGTGTGTGTGTGTGTGTATACTGCAGTTTCTTTATTTATTCATCTTTTGATGGTACTCTAGGTTGGTTCCTAGTTTAGCTATTGTGAATTCAGCTGCTATAAACATTTGTGTGGCTATGTCACTGTACCATGCTGATTCTAAGTCCTTTGGATGTAGACTGAGGAATAGAATAGCTGGGTCAAATTGTGGTTCCAATCCAAATTTTCAGAGAAATCTCTTACTGCTTTCCAAAGTGGATACACCAATTTGCAGTCACACCAGCAATGTATGAGTGTACCTTTTTCCCCACATCCTCACCAACACTCATTATTTCTTGTATTCTTGATAACTGTCATTCTGATTGGGGTAAGATGAAATCTTAGAATAGTTTTGATTTGCATTTTTCTAATTACTAAAGATATTGAACATTTTTTTTAAATATTTGTTGATTGATTGGATATTTTTTCTGAGAAGCGTCTGTTCAGTTCCTTATCCCATTTATTGCTGGGTTGTTTAGGTTTCCTTTCTTTTTTTTTTTTTTTTTTTTGGTATTGAAGTTTTTTTAATTCTTTCTATATCCTGGAAATTAGTGCTCTATCTGACGTGTGTGTGGTAAAATTTGCTTCCATATCTCACTGATTGTTTCTTTTGCTGAGAACAAGCTTTTGAGTTTGAATCCATTCCATTTATTGATTCTTGATTTTATTTCTCGTGCCTTAAGAGCCTTGTTAAGGAAGTCGGGGCCTAATCCAACATGATGAAAATTTGGGGCTATTTTTTCTTCTGTTAGGTACAGTGTCTCTGGTATAATTCCTAGGTCCTTGATCCACTTGAGTTGAGTTTTGTGCATGGTAAGAAATAGAAGTTTAATTTCATTTTGCTACAGAGGATTTCCAGCTTTCCCAGCACCATTTGTTGAAGAGCCTATCCTTTCTCCAGTGTATGTTTTTGGCACCTTTGTCTAGTATGAGAAACCTGTATTTATGTGGGTTGGTCTCTGTATCTTCTATTCTGTACCATTGGTCTACATGGTCTACATGTCTATTTTGGTACCAATACTAACCTGCTTTTGTTATTATTGTTCTGCAGTATAGTTTAAGGTCTGGTATTGTGATGCCCCCTGCTTCACTTTTCTTGCTAAGAATTGCTTTGGCTATTCTGGGTCTCTTATTTTTTCAAATGAATTTCATGATTGCTTTTTCTAGTTCTATGAAGAATGTCATTGAGATTTTAATAGGAATTGCATTAAAACTGTGTAACATTTTGAGTAGTATGCCCTTTTGATAATATTAACTCTGCCTATCCAAGAGCATGGGAGATCTATCTATCTTCTAAGGTATTCTCCAATTTCCTTCTTTAGTGTTCTGTAGTTTTCAGGTCTTTCACTTCTTTTGTTAGGTTGATTCCCAAGTATTTTGCATTTTTTGAGGCTATTTTGAATGGGATAGTATTTCTAATTTCTCTTTAAGTGGATTAATCATTTATTATAGAAATGCATTTGATTTATGTGTATTGATTTTATATCCTGCTACTTTGCTGAATTAATTTATTAGTTCTAGAAGTTTTCTGGTGAAATTTGTTGGATCTTTTATATATAGAATCATTATGTCAGCAAATAGTGATAGTTTGCATTCTTCTTTTCTTGTGCATATCCCTTTAATTTCTTCTGTTTTTTCTGATTGTTCTGGTTAGAATTTCTAAAACTATGTTGAATAGAAGTGGTAAAAGAGGGCATCCCTGTCCTGTTCCAGGTTTTAGAGGGAATGCTTTGAATATTTTTTTCATTTAGAATGATGCTTACCTTGGGCTTAACATAGATAGCTTTTACAATGTTGAGGTATGATCCTAATATTCCCAGTTTTTCTATTGTTTTGAACATGAAGGTGTGCTGAATTTTGTCAAATGCTTTTTCTGCATCTATTGAGATGATCATATGATTCTTGTCTTTAAGTCTATTGACGTGATGTATTACATTTACTGATTCCATAATGTTGAACCAACCTTGTGTCCCTGGGGTGAACCCCATTTGATCATGGTGCACTATCTTTTTAATATGTTTTTGTATGTGATTGGCTAGGATTTTATTGAGAATTTTTGTGTCTGTTCATCAAGGATATTGGTCTGAAGTTTTCTTTCCTTGATGTGTCTTTGTCTGGTTTTGGTATTAGGATGATGTTAGCCTCATAGAATGAGTTTGGAAGGGTTTCCTCCCTTTCTGTTTCATGGAATAATTTAAGGAGTACTATTATTAGTTCTTCTTAGAAGGTCTTGTAGAACTCGACTGAAAATTCATCTGGTCCTGGAATTTTCTTGGTTGGTAGGCTTTTGATGGTGTCTTCTATTTCCTTGCTTGAAATTGATCTATTTAAATTGTATATGTCATCCTGATTCAGATAGAATATTTCATATGCTTCTAGAAATTTGTTGATGTCATCGAGATCTTCTATTTTATTGGAGTATAAATTTCAAAATAGTTTCTAATAATCTTCTGTACTTTAATAATGTCCATCGTGATATTTCCTTTTTCATCATGAATTTTAGTAATTTGAATTTTTTCTCCTTCTCTTTGTTAGCCTGGCTAAGAGTTTATTAATTTCATTTATATTTTCAAAGAACCAACATTTTATTTTGTCAACTTTTTGAATTGTCTCTTTTGTTTTAATTTCATTGTTTTCAGCTCTGATTTTAATTATTTCATGTCTTCTGCTACTTTTGGTGTTGATGTGTTCTTCTTTTTCAAGGGCTTTGAGATATAATGTTAGGCCATTTATTTGTTGACTTTTTATTCTTTTAATGAATGAGCTTACTGCAATCAACTTTCCTCTTAGCACTACCTTCATAGTGTCCAAGAGATTTTGATATGATGTGTTGATATTCTCATTTATCTCTAAGAATTTTTTAACTGCTCCTTGATGTCTTCTGCTACCCATTTCTCTTCTAATATCATATTATTTAGTCTCCAGGTGTTGGAGTAGCTTTTATTTTTTATTTTATCATTGATTTCTTCTTTCATTTCTTTATGATATGATAGAATACAGAGTGGTATCTCTATTTTTTTGTATTTGCTAAGAGTTGCTTTGTGGCCTAATATATGGTCTATTTTAAAGAAGGATCCATGTGCTCCTGAGAAGAAGATGTATTTACTCGATGATAGATGAAATACTTTATATATGTCTGTTAAGTATAAATTATTAATTTATTATTGAGTTATGTAGTTTCTTTGTTTAGTTTGTGTTTGGAATATCTATCCAGTGGTGGGACAGGTGTGCTAAAGTCACCCAGTATGATTGTGTTGTGATCAATTTCTTCTTGAAATTGAGAAGGGTTTGTTTGATATACATAGAATCTCCATTGTTTGGGGCATAGATATTTATGATTGTTATGTTTTGTTGATTATGGTTCCCTTAAGCTGTATCAAATGTCCTTCTTTACCTCTTCTGACTAACTTTGGTTTGATGTCCACTTTATCTGTTATTAGAATGGAAACCCCTGCTTGTTTACATGGCCTATGTGAGGGGTATGTTTTTTTTCCCCATCCTTTCACCTTCAGTCTGTGAATGTCTTTTCCTATGAGATGAGTCTCTTAAAAGCAGCATGTTTTTGGATTTTTTTTTAATCCAATCTGTAAATCTATGTCTTTTGATTGATGAGTTTAGACCATTCACATTCAGGATTATTATTGAGACATGGTTTTTATTCCTGGTAATTTCGGTTTATTTTTGGTTTTTAACTTGACTTGGTTTCTCCTTTGATTGGATTTTCCTTTAGTGTACTTCCTCCTTTTACTGATTTTCATTGTTATTTTTCATTTCCTCCTCAAGGAATATTTTGTCAAGAATATTATGTAGTGAAGGCTTTCTCATTGCAAATTCTTTTAATTTTTATCATGGAAGATTTTTATTCTGTCATCAAATCTGAAGCTTAATTTTGCTGGGTACAAGATTCTTGGTTAGCATCCATTTTCTTTCAGAGCTTGATATATGTTGTTCCAGGATCTCCTAGCTTTGAAAGTCTCGGCTGAGAAATCAACTGAGATCCAAATTGGTTTCCACCCTATATGTAATCTGAAACTTTAATCTTGTGGCTTTTAAAATTCTATCCTTTTTCTATATGCTAGGCATTTTCGTTATAATGTGCCTTGGTGTGGATCTGTTGTAATTTTGTATATTTGCTGTCCTGTAAGCCTCTTGTTTTTGATTTCCAATTCATTCTTCAGGCTTGGGAAATTTCCTGTTACTACTTCATTGAAGAGATTGTGCATTCCTTTAGTTTGTATCTCAGTGCCTTCCCCTATCACAGTAATTCTTATATTTGGTCTTTTCATGTTTTCCCATAATTCTCAAAGGTTATGTTTACAGCTTCTCACCATCTTCACTGTGTGGTCAACTTTATTTTCAATATTATATATTTTGTCTTCATTGCCTAAGGTTCTGTCTTCCGAGTGATCTAGTCTACTGTTGGTGCTTTCTATTAATTTTTTTATTTGGTTTATTGTTTCCTTCATTTCAAGGATTTCCATTTTTTTTCACAGTCTCTATGTTTTTCTTGAAGTAACATTTGTTAACTGTATTTCCTCTCATATCTCTTTGGTGAAGCAGTCAATTATTGCCTGTATTTGCTCTTTTAATTCATTCTTTGCTCTGAAGATCATTTTAATTATGTACATTTGGAATGGAATGTCAATGGAATCTATTATTGTATCAGCTTGGTGTGTTTCAAGCACTTTCTTCCCTTGTTTTTCCATGTCATCCATGTGTCTTCCTCTCTGGCGGTGTGGATTCAAGGTATTATAGATTACCAATACCTTGCCTGCAGGAACCTGGAAGATGGTCTTGTTGGTCCTGCCTGTTGTCACTAAATGGAAGCCAGGGGAAAGCCACCCCATGCATCAGTAGATGGGGCCATAGCATGGTCACTCTCCTCCTACCGTGGAGTGGGCTGGGGTTGCTGTTTTCTGTTCCACCTCCTTCTTTGTGGCGGGAAGGCTGAGGTAACTGTCATCTGCTCCTTGTATTTTATTTAGAGACAAAGTCTCACTGAGTTGCTTAGCATCTCGCTTTTTTTGAAGCTGAGTTTGAACTCGCGATCCTCCTGCCTCAGCCTCTCAAGCTACTGGAATCATAGGCATATGCCACCTCACCAGCACTTTTTTTTCAAATTTTTTTTTAGTTGTAAACAAACACAATACCTTTTTTTTTTATCTTTATGTATTGCTGAGGCTCAAATAAAGTGCCTCACGTGCTACATGAGCTTTCTACCATTGAGCCACAACTGTAGACCTTCCCTTTTTCTTTAAAGATCCATTTATAAACTATGCTGTTGTCATGGATCATGGTTGAAGTATCTTATCTTTTGGAGATTACTGATATTTTTAAAGATTTTTATTTTCCTTGCATAGTTTTCCACTTCATCCAATTTGCTTCTCTCTGTTGGCTTTACCCCCTTTCTTTTCTTTATTGCATGCTGAGGATGAAACCTAGGCTTTTCTTTTTTTATGTGGCACTGAGCATCAAACCCCATGCCTCACAAAGGCTAGGCAAGCATTCTACCACTGAGCTACATCAGCCTTATTGGGTTTTTGGTATGTTCCCCATGTTAAAGCTTTTTCTATGTCTATAAAGACAGTCACCACAAGTGGATTGACAGGCTAAGGGCTTCTGGGCCATGGCCCCTGAGGCTCTGTAGCTCCCCTTGAATTGACATGGTCTTTGAGGGCTTCTCTTGTGGGCTGGTCACTTTTGCAGCCCCCTGCATGCTGCCAGGTTTCTGGATCCAAGAGGGAGAGTAGAAGGGTGAGCTCCTCTATTCCAGTTCTCCTGCCCTGGTGGATGTTTGGTCCTCTTGGTCCTTAAATTGAATACTCCCTGTCCTTTGTAATTGCCCAAGACAGGTATATGTCTAGAAGTGGCCTCCAGGCCTGAGAGCCCTGCAGGTGGTCCGTCCTGTCCCCTGCCAGGCAGAGGGCAGCCTCCATGGTGGGGGTGAACTCTCACCATCTGCTTCTTTTTTTTTTTTAATTTTTTATTGTTGGCTGTTCAAAACATTACATAGTTCTTGATATATCATATTTCACAATTTGATTCAAGTGGGTTATGAGCTCCCATTTTTACCCCATATACAGATTGCAGAATCACATCAGTTACACATCCATTGATTTACATATTGCCATACTAGTGTCTGTTGTATTCTGCTGCCTTTCCTATCCTCTACTATCCCCCCTCCCCTCCCCTCCCCTCCCCTCTTCTCTCTCTGCCCCCTCTACTGGCATTCGTTTGTCCCCCTTGTATTATTTTTCCCCTTCCCCTCACTTCCTCTTGTATGTACTTTTGTATAACTCTGAGGGTCTCCTTCCATTTCCATGCATTTTCCCTTCTCTCTCCCTTTCCCTCCCACCTCTCATCCCTGTTTAATGTTAATCTTCTTCTCATGCTCTTCGACCCTACTCTGTTCTTAGTTACTCTCCTTATATCAAAGAAGACATTTGGCATTTGTTTTTTAGGGATTGGCTAGCTTCACTTAGCATAATCTGCTCTAATGCCATCCATTTCCCTGTAAATTCTATGATTTTGTCATTTTTTAATGCAGAGTAATACTCCATTGTGTATAAATGCCACATTTTTTTATCCATTCATCCATTGAAGGGCATCTAGGTTGGTTCCACAGTCTAGCTATTGTGAATTGTGCTGCTATGAACATCAATGTAGCAGTGTCCCTGTAGCATGCTCTTTTTAGGTCTTTAGGGAATAGACCAAGAAGGGGAATAGCTGGGTCAAATGGTGGCTCCATTCCCAGCTTTCCAAGAAATCTCCATACTGCTTTCCAAATTGGCTGCACCAATTTGCAGTCCCACCAGCAATGTACAAGTGTACCCTTTTCCCCCACATCCTCGCCAGCACTTGTTGTTGTTTGACTTCATAATGGCTGCCAATCTAACTGGAGTGAGACCATCTGCTTCTTAAACAGACTTTGAACCCACCTCCTGTTCCATCTCTGCCTCCCCCAGTCTAGGGTGACCTTAGAAACTAGTGTCCTTTTCTACCAGGAGCTTGTGCTTGGCCTGGCTGAGCTCATGTCTACTGTGGCCTCAGGGTCTATGTTTTCAGGCCCCAGAAGTATCATTTGCCACTGGTGTGGTCATCTTTCTACTTCCCAGTGTGTGTTGCTATTGGGCTCCTTCTCTACTCTCCTCATTCCTGCTGGTTATGATCTTTTAAAAAGCAATTTCCAATCTGTCACTGGAGTCAGATTTGGGAGGAAAGGAGATGGATGTGTGTTTCCAACTGTCCTTTCCACACAAGAGCTTATAGTCTGTTATTTATCATGCAAAATGATGAATGAGCCCACAACAGGGTGGAGGGGAGGAGGGATAAATTCTTCCTGTGACAAAAATCCCAGCAATGGTGTTCACTTAGTTTTCTTAAGGCAGTGATTAGAAATATTGGGAAAGTAAAATAAGATGCTACCATGACTAGCAGTTTTCGATGTTTCCTTGTGGTTTCCAAAGTGGATTTTGAAGAGATTGAAGCAAGACACCTGGAAGACCTGAATTGCAAAAGACTTAATGAAACCATAAGTGTGAGCCAGCCAGAGTCCTTGGCCTGTAAGCAGGTAACACACTACAACCTAGGCCCTGAGGTCCAGGAAATGGCTGAAAGGATAGACTCGCTGACAGACAGTCACATCTTCCAGATCTTCTGGGAAGAAACCGCACATTGAACAATCCCAAAGGGGTATATGAAAGGCAGCCCCATGCACTTACAAAGGCCTATGAGTACTTATACTCACCTTGTTACCAAAGGTTCATAAAACTATATCAGGATCTGAAGTCAGGAGATGTCACCTTTGCAGAAAATGATGTCATCTTCAAAGACTTTGTAGATAAATACCATGACCTGACTTTGGACCTCCAGATCATGTGTGAAGTACACCTTCAGGCCCAGAGGGGCTGGATCTCAGTGCGTGTTGAGCAGATCAAGGAGTACCATAGCCTGCACCAGGCAATCAGTTCAGCCAAGGTCATCTGCAAGGTCAAAAAGGATTTTGGATTGACTAGTGACTTCAGTGTTCTTTACACTTTAATAAAATTCATAAGTTATTTGCTGGGAGCTCCTGTGAGGTGGGGGCCTACCTCAGAATCCTTGGAAGCCACAGGGAATCTGGGATGGGCAGTGTGGCAACTCCATTGAAAGGCTCTGTCAGGGCTGCACTGAGGCTGGAACATTCCATGGCCTGCATTTTTACCTTTGCTTGAGATACTGTGACTGTTCCTCAGCTAGTGAGTTTTCTTGGGTCGATATGAGAACCAAAAAATCAGGAGAGAGAAACCATCCTCTTTCCAGAGGAATCATATTTCATTATGTTATAAAAGTACAAAAGGAAATATTTTGTCAATTGTCCAGATACCTTTCCTAGTTCCAGCACGAAGTACCAAATGGTGCATTGCTCCTGTGGTAGGTCAGTCCTGAGTTTCTCCTTCCTGTTTCTTAGCCTCACATTTTTAAAGTGTGTATGACCTATGTTTTAATAGAGACAGGCATGATAGTGCTTAAAATTTAGCAGAGTGTGAATTGTCCATACCTAATCTTGAAACTTTCAGCACGTCTTTAACTCTCACAGAGAAGCCCGGACCTGGCAGGGCTGCTGTGAGGAACAGGTTTCAAAGTCCTTGAAGGCTTCCTCATGGCACCTGGGTACTGTGGACAGTAGCTTCTGCAGCATAGCAAAGAGGGCCATGGAGGTCATACTATTTTTGATGCAAGAGTGTGTCACACTCTTGCTGTAACATCTTCTTGTCCAGGCATGTGGGAAGGCAGGCATGGGTGGTCTCTGGTATAGCCCTCAGCAGAGCTTCATCTTGCAGACTGATGAATTCAAGGCCACCCGCCATGAGATACTGGACCAGATAAGCCAGGCCAAGAAGCTGCTGCAGGACATCAGTGAGCCCCACTGCCAGTGTCTGGAAGAGCTGGCCCTGCAGAAGGAGCTGGTCAGCTGGCTGCACGAGGCTCTGGGAGGTACAGGGGTAGCTCAGCTTCATCTGTTTGCCAAGTTTTGTTCCTGAACTTGGGAACATCCTGCCTCAATAATGTGTGTGTGTGTGTAGGTGGGGGGCAATGTCTGCTTCCAGGAGTTTGCATCAGGACAGCTTTTCAGAGTTCTGGTTAAAACTGCTGCACTCTCCATCTTTGGATGCTGGCATCATTTTCTTCAGTATCTTGACTCCTTTTGTGCCTTCCAACTCATCTGCTAAAGGCCTAGGCAAGCTCTTGCACACAAGGGATGTTGCTGCAGCAAGCTTGCAGAAGCTGTGCATTTCTCTCCCAGTCTAGGGCTGAGCAGCCTGTGTGGTTGAGTGGATTAGGTAGAGGGTGGGGAGGGGAGGTAAGAAAGGCAAAGCAGATGGAGCAGGAGCAGCACTGGTGCACCACAGAGGCCTGGTGGGACACCTCCTGATAGCACTGAGGCTGCGCTGGCTCCAGCTCTCATCCAGAACTGTGCTGCTTGTACTCCTGAGCCTGTTTTGATGTACAATCTTTGATTGGTAATTAACTCAGGAGAATTATCTCAGTTTTTTAAAATAATTAATTATCCACATATTATTTACCAACTGAACCTGTTTTTGTTTAAGTGATGATGTTTGTGGATTAAAGTAAATAAGGTGCACACAAGCCTAGTACAGTGTCTGGGAATTGTTTGGTAAAAGTTAGATGTTGGCCAGTGATGTAAGCATATCCTGCAAAAGAAAAGGTATCCTGGAGTCTTAACTGAAGGCAGGCCCTAGATGTTTACTTAGTGTCTATTGATGGCCTCACTAAGGATCATGCCCCAGATATGAGTTGTGCAGCATCGTGGAGTGGTCCTGTGCTAGCCCCCTTTCTGTCTCAGGCATCACTGAGCTCCAGGTGTTTGTGGACCTTGCCTCCATCTTGGCTGGAGAAAATGACACTGATGTGGACCAGGTGGCCTGCTTCCATGATGCTGTGCAGGGCTATGCGTCCCTGCTGTATAAACTGGACAAGAAGGCAGGCTTAAGCAAGTTCATGGAACTGCTGAAAGAACTCTGGAAGGCTCTGAAAAATGAACCTCACCTCCCCAGTAAGCTGGTGAGTCTTGTTCCTGGTTCCAAGGCATTGAGATCTTGTAGCCCTGGGGAACTGCTGTGCTTTGAGGTCACACGGACAGCCATTTAAACTGATGTTGAAAACCAACTTTTCTTCATATACAGAAATGCTTCCTTTGTCTTGGTTTGGAAGAGAGCTATGGAACTGCATGTTAAGAGCAGTCTCCAACCTACAAGACAAGTGTGAAAAGAGCACAATAGGAAGAGTAAAAGAGGGTGTACAGTTGTTTTATCTGAATGGTGGTAATTGTCCTTTATTTTATTACTTTTTGGTATTTTTCACAATTGATATTGATTATTATTATCAGAAAAAAATAAACATTTAAGTAAATTGACTGTACCAGAGTCTGAGTTAACCTGCACTACATAACTCACCCAATGAGCAGAGATGTCCAGAGGCCTGCACAGCCTTGGGATGGCTGGTCCTACATGTGGTTGGAGGGTGGGGAGATGGACAGAGAGAAGTTTGCAGTTTTCATGCTAAAAGATCAAATTCTCTTAAAATTTTCCTAAGTTGTTCTGGCCATGTTCAGGGACCATGGTAGGATATTAAAAACTTAGGGCTCCTGTTCAATCAGGCATCTCTCCTCAGAGGGCCTTTGTTCTGGGAACACAGCAGGATGGTGGCTTCCCACCTGGCAGCATGGCCTGTGGCTATCCACCCAATCTTTCATAAGTGCAGGCCACGTGCACTCCAAGTATTCAGCTAGGAACCAGGCACCAGCGCAGCCACACTGAGTGGCCAGGGTCCTTGGAGACCAGGCAGGGTCCTGAGGGATCAGGCAGTGAGACAGCCTCAGGCACTGGGTGAGCAGCTACACCCAGAGCCCTGGAGGAGGGTGGCTGGAGTTTGCCCAGGAAGGGCAGAGGCAGGAGGAGGAGAGGGTGGAAGACAGTCATTCAAACCCTGGCCCATGTTCTCTGCTTTTGTCCCAACAGCAAGATTCTGTCAGGAACTTGGAGCGGCTGAAGACAGTGAAGGAAAGCCATGGATCCACTGAGCTCTCGTCCCTGTCCCTGGCATCTATGAGATCAGAGCATCCACAGGCAACCAGAAGGTGAGCCATCCCAGATTCCAGGTGCAGTGTTGGTGACACACACTGGCCTGCTACAGAGTCAGTTTCAGCCACCAGAAATTGGCCTCTAAACATGTTTTGCCTCCCAGATCTCCTCTGCACCTGATCCTCCATGGAGGTCTCAGTGGCCTGGAGCCAGATTGCTCCTACACTTTGGAAGAGCTGAGGAATCTTTTAAACAAGCTGATGCTGATGTCTGGCAAGAAAGACCACAAGAGTATGGAAGTGGAGAGGTTTTCTGAGGTGAGCAGGTGGCCCTGTTGCCTCAGGCTGGGCATGCTCACTGTCCTGAAGACTGCAAAGGGGAATAGGCAGGGGTAGGCCTCTGGTGGACAGAGTGGCTCCAGAGAGTGAAGCTTCTGGGTCTTCAGGGTGCACCTTTCCTGGAGACACATCTGAGGTGGGACAGGCCATGGAGGCATCAGCTCCTCCTTAAGAGCATCAGAGGGATCTGTCACCACCGGTGGTTAATCCACTGCATTTAACAGGAGGTGACCAGGTAGGTAGACCTTAGGAAGAAGTATGAATGGCTTCATTTACTCTGAAAATTGGCAAAATCAAACACCTCAAGATTCTAATGGGCACTCTTCATCAAAGTTTTGATGAAGGGATTGTGGCTCAGCGGTAGAGCGCTTGCCTAGCATGGGCGGGACTCGAGTTCAATCCTCAGCACCACATAAAAATAAAGGCATTGTGTTGTGTCCGTCTACACCTAAAAATATATATATTAAAAAAAAGGTAATAAAGCCAGGTGTGGTGGCACATACTTGTAACACCAGCGACTCAGGAGGTTGACACAGGAGGATTGCAAGTTAAAGACCAGCCTTAGCAACTTAGTGAGATCCTGTCTCAAAATAAAAAGGGCTATGGACATAGCTCAGTGGTAGACTACCCTGGATTCAATCCCCAGTACTGAAAAAAACCTGAAGTAATTGTTGACACAGGTTATTGATTTATATAATAGTCTCTCTCTCATGTAAAGGGTCTTTTCTTACAGTTTATTTGTACTTCACAATTGACGTTTTTCCCCCCGGTGCTGGATACAGAGCCAGGGCCTGGCACATATTAGGCAAGTGCTCTACCACTGAGCACAGCCCAGCCCACAGTCAACATTCTTATCTGCCACCTGATCACTTACCAAAGATGGGAACCCACTCCTTAGGCTGATCGTGTTTCCCAGTGACCCTAAGGGAGGAGTGAACCCAAGCCCCTTCCATTAGAACCCATGTGTGTTTAAATTATCATGTCCCCCTCTAGTAGTTCACTGTGACATCTGCCTTATGCCCCTGTTTCCTCCAGTTATTCTGCCATGTGCAGCGGCTTGTGCAAGCCTTCCTGAACCTGTACTCTACAGGAAACATGCTGTTCCACACCTGGACTGCTGATGTCTACTGCTGCCCCAGGATTGGCATCTTTATCCACATGGACTTCCACTTGGAGTGGGTAAGCCAGCTGACAGAGAGTGGGGATGTCACCCAGCTCCTGGAAGCCCTCTGCAGGCAGATGGAGCACTTCCTGGATGACTGAAAGGAGTTTGTGAGCAGGAAGTGCAGAGAGCACTTTTACCTCAACTTCTACATGGCCGAGCAGCCTGTTCACCTGAGCACCAAGCCCTGGAAGCAGAGTCCCAGCGAAGCTGCCCTCATGATGCTGTCCTTCATCAAAGACAAGTGCACCCCAGCTGACATCTTAAGGGCCACCGAGGGGTTCAATGAGGCCACCAGAGACTGTGTGAGGAGAGTGATGGAAGAATTACCACCATTGCAATCCTCTAAGATCAGCCTGGTGACCAAGATGAGGGTCATCATGGAACAGTCCCTGGAGTTCATGAGTGTCTTTCTGCTTGGCTGCCTGGACTTGGAGGCCCTGGGCCATTGTCTGGATCACCTGGCCAGGATGGGCGAGCCTCCTGTGGAGTGGTCTCTCCCCGTGGGCCTGCAGGCTGGCCAGCCCAACCTGGTCATGTGTGGCCACTCTGAGGTGCTGTTGGCTGCCCTGGCCATTTACATGCAGGCCCCAGACCATCCCCTGCCCACCTTTGATGAGGTGCTACTCTGTACCCAGGGACCACGGTTGAGGAAGTGGCCCTGTTCTTGCACCACTACCTGGACCCAGTTTCCCAGGGGCACAAGGTCTACAGCTTGCTGTTTGCAGACCAGCTGAGCTATGAGGTGGTCTGCCAGGCAGAGGCCCTCTTCCATAGCTTGTGCACACAGTGTCCCCAGGAGGACTACCAGCTAGTACTGTTCTGTGACATGGCACAGGAGAGCTGTTACCTGCCCTCAGCCTTCAGCCAGCACAAAGTCCACCTCATCCCCCAGGTGCCCCTCTATGCCATCCAGGCCTACCTGGCACATCACTACTGGTTCCTGGCACAGTCCTTGTCAGCAGCAGCTGTGTTCAGAGACCAGATATGTGTGTGGGGATTGTGGCCTCAGAAAGAGTGTGAGTTGGTAATGAGAGTGCTAGGATGGGCAGGCAGTCTCTAAGGGTTTCCAAGTGATCTCTTTCTCTGTAGCAGTGGGCACCTCAGCTGACAACCCTCTTCAAGTGGGAAAGTGAGTCTCAGGAGGGTCTGACTCCCTGCAGTCAGTGCTTCCTGTAGAAGGAGCCCCCTTTCCACCTAGTTTGCAGTTCCTGTGAGCCCTGCTCCCCTCCTTGCATGGACTTCTCTGAAGGTCACTTTTTTCGTGCATAACCTCCTTTAACCTCTTCCAGGTTGTGTTGGTGTGAGCAGAAGGGGCACAACTGCTCTGGCTCCAGGAGAAGAGTACCTTTGCACTTTTCCTTTAGTCACTGTCATGTTTCCTTGGAAAGAGGTGGTGACTTCCATTCTGTTGACTTCAACCAGTGAACATCACTGTACCCTTTCCAGACACAACCTACTCTCTCCTCCCCCAGGGTACATGCCTCTGCTTTTACTTTATTACACTTCCACCGCTGTCATCATGGATAATGTGAGGATGCTGGGTGGGTGACAGCTTGGGACTCTGGCTTCATGGTGGAGTTGTGCTCTAATATGATGTTCTGTTGCATCAGTTTTGAATTTTATACAGAGAAGTAACTTTTAAAAAATTTTTTAACTGGGGATTTACTTCAGGGTTGCCCTACCCCAGCCCTTTTTAATTTTTTTATTTATTTATTTTTTTGAGATATGGTCTCACTAAGTTGTTTGGGGCCTTACTAGGTGGATAGCACCTTATTTTTTTTTTCAATAAAATCAACAACAGCAACAAAAATAGTAACTGAACCCACGATTGCCCTTAGAAATGTACTCAAAGTAACTGAAAACACTAAGACAATAATTTTCACATAAATACTTATAGCTGAACTATTTACAAAAACTAAAAGTTAAAAATAACTCAACTTTATCAACAGATCAATAAAAAAAATCAAAATTTGCTCTGCTGTATAGTGCAATATTATTTAGCAATATGTTTCATGAGAGTACTAAATTAAGTTGCAATGGAAATGTATCTTGAAAACATTGTGCTAACATAAAAAACAAAGGGAAGAACATGCCTCATGTTCTATGGTTCAAATTAGATGTATTTTCCAG
This sequence comes from Marmota flaviventris, assembly GCF_047511675.1. Lineage (NCBI taxonomy): Eukaryota > Metazoa > Chordata > Mammalia > Rodentia > Sciuridae > Marmota > Marmota flaviventris. The sequence continues at coordinate 40,183,889 of NC_092516.1, read as the reverse complement.
AACAAGTAAATAAATAAATCATAACAAATGGTTAGTCATTGGCAGAGGTTGAGGGAAGGATAAATAGGAAATAGCTATTAGTGTGCTTTGGTTGTTTTCCATGGTAAAAAATTCAGTAAGTACACTCAATTCTACTGAATCATACTCTTGAAAATGGTTATAAAAGTAAACTTACTTTTCTACATGTACTTTTTCAGAATAAAAAAGATGCTTTACAGAATGCATAAAACCAAGTTAAAGATTCAGCCAATTAAATAGTACAAATAAAAATGAAACTGATGAGAAATAAGAAATATAATTTCTCATAATAAGAAAATAACATGTATATAAATTTGCTCTGGCTGAACATGTGTGATCATCAGTTAATTGTTCTTTTCCTCATTGCTTATTTACACCTTGATATTTGTATCAGAAAATATGTCTATTTAGCTATCAACTTCGAAAATTAAGTATACATTTCTTTTGTTTATTTTTTTACACTCTTTTGGCAGTGCTGGAACCACACACAGACTCTTGCACAGGCAAGACAAATTGTCTACCACTGAGTTATATCCCCAGCACAAATGTACATTTCTAAACTTACTTAGTTATCTCTTTTATGAGAGTAATCTAATGCCAACCCTCCCTTTTTTGCATGCTATTTGTTATTATTAAAGTTAATTTTCTCATATTTTAAGTAATTTTATGTTATTATTATTTCTTGAGTGAATAAAAATTGCACAGGGTCAAACACAATCTTGTCCTAGTTTACACATGTGATATGTAGTGTTTCTTTTGTATTTTGTCCAGAATTTAAATTGTTTTCCCTACTTACTGGTGTTCTTAATCTTACCAGGTTCTCAGTTCTCTGGTTGGCTCACCATCTCACTCCTGATTTTGCTCCAGATCAGGGTTGATAATCTATCTTATCTGAACAAGTGCACAACATTCTAGAAAGATAGTGTTGTGATGACAAAAAGGCAGTCTTAAATACACTTTTTCATACAGAAGCAACTGTGTAAAGGGACAGTATATAAAGTTACATGACATTCATTAAACACAGAGGTGAGAGACTGAGAAATAAAAAAAAACTGAGACAAAGACCCCTGACATATCACTTACACATTGACTTTATGAGTATTACCTAAATATACCTACCACAAAGGTCCAATTTGGACATTCACTTTATATTTGCCATTTTGTTGCCAATTCTGCTCTCTTAAAATCCAGCATCTTCACTGGGCTTGATAGTAGATGCCTATGATCCCAGTGACTTGGGAGGCTGAGGCAAGATAATCATGGGTTCAAAGCTAGCCTCAACAATGTAGCAAGGCTCTAAGATGCTTAGATCCTGTGTCTCTAAATAAAATGTTTAAAAGATGGGGATATGGATCAGTGGCTAAGTGGCTAAGTAATACCACAGAACTCACATTTGAAGGCAGCTGGTGATCAATCCCCAGTACTCAAAAAATAAAGATTAAAAAAAAATTCCAACATCTTTAATTTGACAGAATAATCATTCCAAATACAATGGGATTACACAAAATTATTAAGATCTCATTCACTTTTCAGTTACAAAATCAACCCAAGGCCCTTATTTATAAAAATATGAACTACACATACTTTTACTGTCAATTCTAGTGTATATTTTAAGGTGATAACAAAATGTGAATTACAGAAAGATAATGCATCTTTTAAGTAACCAAGGGACTGCATTATCTTTAGACCAGAAAATACTTCTTTTAGTTCACTTGTCTGGCCTGGCACGGTGGCTTGGGAGGCTGAGGCAGGAGGATTGTGAGTTCAAAGCCAGCCCTAGCAAAAGCAAGGCACTAAGCAACTCAGTGAGACCCATCTCTAAATAAAATACAAAATAGGGCTGGGGATGTGGCTCAGTGGTCAAGTGCCCCTGAGTTCAATCCCTGGTACTACTCCCTGAAAGAACCATCAAGGCTTGCCATCGGAGAAAATGCCTGTTTATTAAGGAACAGCTCTGCATATTTATAGAGCCAGGGGTGGTCTGACAGTTGGCATGGGGTGCTTTTTGATTGGTGAGTAAGGATCAGGTGAGCCAGCAGGGCTAATCTGATTGGTGGGTAAGGATCAAGTGAGCCAGCAGGGCTAATCTGATTGGTGGGTAAGGATTATGTGAGCCATTGGATGGCTCTTCTTGGGGGATGGGGAAGTTAGTCTTTGAAGCCGGTGTGACTCCCAACAGAGTGCATGGTGTGGGGCATGCCCTGGCCCAATGTCCCTCCTTGCCACACTTGAAGCAGGCACCCAGGGGGGTTTTTGGTGATGGGCGGTGATCTGAGGAAGCACCCTGCAGGGCCTGGGTGAGCATCTGAAATTTCTCAGTCTGGGGGGTGGCAGGGCTTTGTTCGAGCTTTTTTAGTTTGGCCTGGATGTCAGGGTAGCTCTGCAAGAGTAAATATGTCATAAGAACATGACGCCATCTGGAGTTTCGGGATCCAGGTTACTGCTGAAGGGCTTTCGTAAGCTGATCCAGAAATTCTGATGGGGTCTCTTGTAATTTTTGGAAATTGACAGCCTTATGTGCCACTTTTTTGAGCCCAGCAATAATACATGCAGAAAATCGGTCCCTACTCTGTATGACAGCTTGTGTATAATCCCAATCGGGAGTTTCTGGGGCAGCAAGTGGCCCCAGAGGGTGATTGGGATTAACTCAGTGAGTTTCATCTGCATGGGCTCTGGCAAGTTCCCAGACTCTGGTATGTTCCTCAAGAAGGAGAATATTAGCCAATAACATATAAGTGAGGCTATAAGCCTGGAGAACCCATTGAAACTCTTTTCTTTGGTGAATGAGCCCAACCTTCGCTCGAGTTGCGTGAGGTCATTCAAAGAGAATGGGACATGTATCCGGATAATGCCCTCAGGTCCAGCAACCTCTCTTAAAGGGGCCATGGTTTGTGGGACTAGGGGTGGGACCTAGTTTGGGGGGAACTAAAGGTGTTGGCTGAGTCAGGGGGAGCACCTGAGGGGCTGGATGGAGCTGATGGAGGAGGTCGGTACGGAGGGGGTTCATCTGCTGGATAGGTTGGGGTGAGAACAAGGAGAAAAAGCCTCAACATAGGGATCTCCTTCCACTTTTTTGAGCACTCACAGAAGTTAAACAGATCTCTGAGAATTGTGGGATCTAGGGATCCTCCTGGGGGCCATTGACTTTGATTGTCTAATTGATAGTAAGGCCAATCTTGTGTGCAGAATTTAATAAGGTGGAGTCTGCAGGGAGGGAAGAAGAGGCCTCCATAGTTCAGGAGAGGGACAAGGGTGGTTGGGGGGGGGAGAGGGAAGTGCCTGTTCTTCCACCCCTCAGGACCTCCTGCTCATGAACCGGGCTCCAGAGAGTCCACCATGACTGTGAAGGTCGTCGTGGGGTGCATTCTCTCCTCCAGATTGGACATCAGAGGTTTGCCGGATGATCATGTCAAAGCCCCTGTGTATAGCCTGTCTGAAGTTGGATACCCAATAGGGGAACTCACCTACTGAAGAGTCACTGTTGTGTGAGTAGCAGCAGCAATCGAAAGAGTGGATGAGGAAGGCAAGCCTTGAGAGAGGGGGCCCTTGAGCAGCAAGGCATTCCCCATTCCGGGTTTCGGCACCAATGAAAGAACCATCAAAACTTGCCATTGGAGAAAATGCCTGTTTATTAAGGAACAGCTCTGCATATTTATAGAGCATTCCCCGCACTATGCACTCTGCGTACCCCATGCTCTAAATGTCAACAACAAGGTCATTGGGGCTCTGATTGTCCTAGATCCAGTAGGAGGCCTATGGCCAGGGAACCCTTCGACCTTCTGGGCATGGCAATCCATTGATGGTGCTTTGGGTCCTTGTCCCCAGCTGTAACAATCAATAGACAGGAACCCAGGGTGCGGATTCAGGTAGATCGGTGCAAGGTTGACTTTCTCCTTTACACTGGGGCTACCTTCTCAGTCCTGACAGAATTCTGGGGGCAAACAGTGCCGTCCACCTCTCCTATTGTCGGGTAGGAGAAAAGACCATCTATCCAAAAAAGACTCCCCTATTACTCTGTTCCATAGACAACTTCCCATTCTCTCAGACATTCCTATTTAGGCCCCAATGTCCTGTTTTTTTGCTCAACCGAGGTATTCTCTCTAAATTCAATACAACAATCAACATACAGGCTCCTGGCATCAGTCAGGCCCCAGAATCAGCCTGTTCATATTTTCTGGCCCTTTTGGTAGAAGACTGGCCATTCTGCTCCACTTGTGAGGCTGATATGAAATACCATACTAACCTGGCTGATCCAATTGTATGGGATACACACACCCCTTCCACCATTTCCTGCCCACCAGTTAACATTCATCTCAAAGATCCTAACACCTTCCCAAATCAGGCTCAATACCCCCTGTCCACAAAAGCTCTTCTGGGCCTACAACCTATTAATCAGTACCTTCTTGGCAAGGGGTACCTCCATCCTGCTCATTCCCCTTACAATACTACCATACTACCGGTAGAAAAGCCCAACGGGACCTATCGCTTAGTTCAGGACTCATCAACACCTCTGTTAGGCCCATATACCCTTTGGTTCCCAAACCATACACCCTCTGTCTCAGATCCCCACACTGCCACCCACTTCTTGGTCATAGATTTAAAGGATATCTTTTTGCCTTTAACCTGGACTGTCTTTCCTCAAGGATTTCGAGACAGTCCACACCTCTTTGGATAAACCTTGGCCTCTGACTTCCAATCTTTTCACCCCCAGTGTCCCGAATCCTCCCTCTTGCAGTATGTTGATTATCATCTGGCAAATCTCTGTGCCCACCTGCGGGGAGGAAAGCACCCCACCACAACCTTTAAGGCTATGGTAGCCCTCAGGGACTCCTTCCTTGGGCAGATTCGAAAGTCCTAGTCCTCTCACCTTAAGACTCAGCCACTAGAGAGACACTTACCCTCTCCTTCCTCTCTCCTCTTTCCGGCCCTGGGAGTACCCAGCCTCTCCAGGAGGGGTCCTGAAAAGCCTTGGCCAAGGTCTCCCATGGCTCCGGCTCTGTCCAGGATGAGAGCTTCAACTGTCAGGATTCGGTGACGACCACTCTCTGCATTTTGAACCTGCCATTTAGTCACTCCTGAATTTTTGGCTCTATCTGGGACCAATTTTTGGCTCTAGCTGGCCCCTTTTGCCAATAAATCAGTTTCCTCCTTCTCTGCGTCCTCTTCCCTCCTCCTTACATGGGTAATGTGTCCTCTCTGCCGCTTGACTCTCCCCTACAATGCCTCTTGGATAAAATATAACACCCAGGCCTGCCCCACTTATCCCTTAGACAACCAAAGCAGATGGTCCCTTTCTGGGTCCCTGGATCTCTCCATGCTATGGGATCTCTACAATTTCCAGGCTTTCTTCTTGCTCCAATCCAATCCTACTCTCTGCACCTCTTGCAAACCTCTATAAATTCTTCTAGCCTGTCCAAAGGGTGCTCAACAGATGACACAGTTCTCCTACATTTTTGGCCTTAAAGGGATATCAGGCTTCTCCACAAAAGGCCCAAATAGCATGTAAAGAGGTCAATATCTCTCAAGGGAAAAAGGCCATTACAGTAGACAGAAAACAGCTTATTGTGTCTATACACCAAAGACCAAAGATGACATACTCTCCTTCTTAGGTTTGGCTATATAATCTGGCCAAGGGCCCCCAAGATGAACCCCTACTCTCAGTGGTAGGGAAGCCCTTTAAAAAGGCCTTCCTCCAGGCACCTGCCCTGCATCTCCCCAACCTCTCCCGACCCTTCACTCTCCATGTACATGAAAAACAGGGACAAAGTCTGGGCATTTGGGGTCAGGAATATGGCCCCACATTTGCACCAGTGGCCTACCTATCCAAACAGCTCGACCCCACGGTCAAGGGCTGACCCCCATGCCTCAGAGCCCTAGCAGTGGCCCATGACAATTTTACCCTGCCCTACCACCATTTCTGAGGGACCTCCACCCTCTTTGGACCTCGTCTGGTTCTCAGATGGTAGCTCCTTTATATACAAAGGGGTTAAAGTAGCGGGGTATGCTGTAATTTCCCTCTCATCCATCATAGAGGCAAAACCTCTCCCACCCAATAACACCAACCAACAAGCTAAACTCATAGCTGCCACAAGAGTGAAGCTTTCCTTCACTCCTTTTTCATCCTTCCCCCACGTGATAAGATCTTCCTACAACAGATCCCTTCCACTTGTCAGATCTGCCAGAGAATCAATACCAATATCAATACTCCATTAAAACCTAAACCTTTCCCTTCTCATCAGGCACACTGTCATATCCCAGCTGCGGACTGGCAGATTGATTTCACCAACATGCCCCAAGTAAAAAACAAGCCTTTCCCACTTCTAACAAGCAAGCCTCCATGGTAGTTGACTCACATAATCCCCTGTTTGGGGATTTCCACTTCTATCCAATGAGACAATGGCCCAGAATTCACCTCACAGGTAACTCAGGGACTGGCTCACATGCTATCACTCCCTTGGCATTTCTATTGCCCTTACCACCCCCAGGCTTCTGTAAAGGTTGAAAGGTGACTAGTTATTGTAAAGATCAAACCAGAAAAATACAGCTGGGCATGGTGGTGCACACCTGTAATCTCAGTGGCTCAGGAGGTAGAGGCATGAGATCTGTGAGTTCAAACAACTTAGGGAAGCCATGAACAACTTAGCAAGACCAAGTCTCAAAGATTTAAAATTAGTAAAAGGGATTGGGGATGTTGCTCAGTGGTTAAACACACCTGGGTTCAATCCCTGGTTAAAGAGAGAGAAAGAATGAAAGCAAGAGTGAGAGCGAGAATGAACATGAGAGAGAGAGAGAGAGAGAGAGAGAGAGAGAGAGAGAGAGAGAGAGATCATAATGAGAGAAAATGGACAAAAGTGAAGGTGAGTAGAAACTTTATAATTAACCACTGCTTTTGAAAGTTAGGCTCCTTGTATCCCACAAAATGAAAGGAAGATAAGAGTGCTACCCTCAGGTGTTTATTGGTAAATTTTACACAAATCAGTTTAGTGTTAAAAAAAAAAAAAAAAACATGTTCAAAGCCTCACAACTACTAAGCAGCTTGCCTGGGATTGAAGATCAACTCAGTCTGACTCCAAAGCCAAAACACTTTCACTACTCTACTAGTCCACATGGCTCCTTGAAAAGTTCTTATTCCTAATTCTTTTAGGTTTTCAACAGGGACACTTTAAAAAAAAATAGGATTTTTGTCCATTTAGTGATCTTCTCTAATGGTTGTTGTATCCTTGAAATAATCTTCTGAAGCCTCTAGGAAGGACCTGGAATAATTTTGAGAAATGTCTGAGAAATGTTTTGAGGAAATAATGAACAACAATGTATTTCTAATTTCTTTTCACTGTAGAAATTTGAAAATATGCGTAATGCACCCATTGGCATGGTTATAAACATTGTGCTTATGAAAATTGTGGTAAAAAGAAGTCTGCACTGTGCTAAAACTAAGAATAAAATAAAAATAAGCCCATTAAAGAAAGTGTAGGGGAGCAGAGAGTTAAGTGAAAAATTTTAAAGGAGATATGAAATGATGCACTAACTCTCCTTCACAGAATATCATCAGGGAATATCTCTCAAAAGAAAAGGAAGATCCATGCTACTTTCCTTAATACAGAAGTTTTCATAATACCTCAAACTGAAAATGGATTTTATGACTACAGCATATATTCACTGATAGAATACATTCTCAAAATTAATACAAGTTTGTTAATTGATAATTATCTCCATTTATGATCTGTAGTGAAAAAAATTACAAAGAAAAATGAAAATGTAAGACACACCTATAATAATTTGATCAAAAATAAACATTAAAAGAGTTTATAATATATAGAAATTATGGATAAAAAATATAAAAAATAGAAATTGATTGTAAGGCAACACAATTATCATAAATGTCACTGATTTGGGAGATCCTGTGCCCCTGTTGGCTTTGGAAATCAATTGTCTCTGAGATTTAAGTGGTCTCTTATTTGTCACCCTGAAGGTTTGCTGATCTGCTGGAATGGAGGTTCCAATAGGCAGGAGAGGTTGTAACTGAAAAACAGTGTGGCAAATATGAGTTTTCCTAAGAGACTCAGGTGTCTCAACCAATGCCTGCCCAGCAGTTGATGTCGTGGTGCTGGAGCATTCACCCATGCATAAGGATCTGTGGGGCAACAACTCATGCCCTCTAATCTCAACCAGAGAGAGTCACCCACACCTTGGGACTTTCACACAAGCCTTACTTGTCCCTCATCTCTCATTTTCTCACTATACTCTTCCTTGGAATACAATCAAAGCTAAAATCGATACTCAACATGAAAATTATATTTCCTTAGTGCAAATAGTAGCACATAGATGAAAACAATGACTTGCAAAATGTGATAATTATAAGTGCAATATTTAACTGCAGTTGATGGCATATTTGTTTAATTACTGTACAATGTTTTTTCACCTATGAGAAATTGATTTTGTCATAACAGGCCTTGATGTTGATTTTATTACCTCTTATAGTTATTCTCAAAGTGAGGTTTACTATTTCCCTATTTGGTAGTACATGCTGATGGTGGAAATGGTCCTAGAGTACTTATTTTATTTTTTATTTTTTTTTTATTTTTGGTGTCAGGGACTAACCAGAGGTGATTGATCATTGAGCCCCAGTCACAGACCTTTTTAATATTTTATTTGGAGACAGGGTCTCCATAATTTGCTTACTGCCTTGCAAACATGCTGAAGGTGGCTTTGAACCTGTAGTCTTCTTACCTCAGCCTCTTGAGCCACGTGGATTACAGGAGTATGCTACTGCACCCATCATTAATTTTATTTTATTTCCTTATAGGGAATCAGAGGAAAGAGAGAGAGAGAGAGAGAGAGAGAGAGAGAGAGAGAGAGAGAGAGAGAGAGAGATTCCAGAATGATTATTCATCTCTGTTAACTTAAATATCTGGAATGAATTTTGGATTGTGAAATTAGGCTCTAGGAGGCCTTAGATATATAGATACCTGGACTAAAGAAAAATCTATAGTTAATGAGTCAGGGGAGAGTATGTGAACTGCACTGGGGCTCTATGTCTTTTGGGTTGGGGCAAAATAAAAAAGTTATGAAGGTGGGTGTGGTATTGATAAAGAACTTCATAAATACTACAATTTTAAATAAAAGAAGGAATAGCAAAAGGGTTTTTTTTTCTATTTGATGTGAGGCATGATAGTGCAAAGTCACCTTAAACTTAGAGACAAATTCTGGGAGAAGACAGGGATGCATTCAAGTGTTTATGTTCTTTGGAGTGGTAATTGAAAAGAAATTGAGGAGATCATCATGTCTTTCAGTTAAAACTGATATTTTGGATCTATAAGGAGGCTGATGGATTTATTGAATCATTTTTAATAGTCAAATTATGTATGTTGAGATGTGAAACATGTCTTAGTTAATATCTCTCATTTTATTTGCAACAGCAAAGCTATTTAAACTACCCCATATGTATCCTCTAAGAGGTATACTATATGTTTTTAAAGTAAAGTCAAACTGAGATGTTATTTTTGAAATAGGCAGTGAGCAAAGCATATTAAGAATATCTATGACAAAAAATGTGTAGTAATTTTTTCATCAAAAAGATTACTAGTGTTTATTATACTGGGTGTTTTGTATGAGGGGATATAATAAATGAGATATAGTATTATTATGGTCATAATCTACTTATGATGTGCCATTATTATTCACAGAATTACAAACAGAAAACATTGGTATTTCAAAGAATCACATTTTTAAAAACTGAGTCTTTTATACTAAGATTTGATCCTTGAAGATATGGTTTTGATTTATATTAAAAGCTCTATAATCTATTTTAGCTGAGTATCTAGGGTTTTCTACTGTGAATTTCTATTATACCCACACAATTTGTAAATGCCAAAACTTGATTTAATTAAAACTTTCTACTCATAATGTTAGAGCATCAGTGCCTCCTATACATTTTTCAGGATTATGGGTATAATATTTATGCAAAATTAAGGTGAAATTATAGCTGAATATAAGTCTACATAATAAATCCAATATTAGCATTTTGTTTCTATTGTACATTCAGTAAGGTTTATTTTTTTTCATCACTGGAGTTTGAACACAAACATTTTCTATCACTAAGTTACATTCCCCAGTGTGTACGTGGAGATATATGTGTGTGTGTGTGTGTGTGTGTGTGTGTGTGTGTGTATTTGTATTTGGTACTGGGGATTGAACCCTGGGACACTTAACCACTGAGCTACATCCTCAGCCATCTTTATGTTTTTATTGACTGAGATAGAGTCTAACTCAGTTGCTAGGCCTGGCCTCAAACTTTAAATCCTCTTCTCTCAGCATTCCAAGTCACTGAAATTACAAATATATGGCTCCACAATCAAATATTTAGAAACTTTTTTTAAACATTGAGGTTTATGTTTAAGTTTGATGGGCCACCCAGATATATTTGTTACCTGATCCTAGGAAGAGAATTTCCAAAATTTTCATAGGGCATAAATATATTCTGGCTGTAGTGTCTGAAACCTCATTTTCATGGGACATATGAAATAAAGGAAAGTTTTTCATAACCAAACTAGAAGTAAACACTTTTAGTGTTGTGTGTTAGAAATAGTTACTTAGTGCAAAAACACAGTTCACTTCAGTTTTCTTCTGAATTTGCTAAACTAATATGATGAAGAGAATATTTTTAAAGTTATCTTTTGTTCTTGGATAAAACTCAGAATGACGGAATGAGCACGGGTGTTCATGCATATGGTTCCATTAACTTGGGAGTCTGACAAAGGAGGATCACACATTTGAAGCTCGCCTCTGCAAATTAGTGAGATCCTAAGCAACTTAGTGAAACCCTGTCTCAAAATAAAATATAAAAAAGGGTCGAGGTGTAACTCAGTGGGAAGCTCCTGGGTCCAATCACTGCTACAAAAGAAGAAGAAGAAGAAGAAGAAGAAGGAGGAGGAGGAGGAGGAGGAGGAGGAGGAGGAGGAGGAGGAGGAGGAGGAGGAAAGAAAACAAACCAACAAAACAACTTAGAATGTCTTATTGATCTAACCACAATTCTATAAAGAACTCCAAATGCATTTTTCTGTTTATCTCTACATGAAGGTTATGAAGGCCACTATTCAAAGTTATGTTTTCCACTGCTTAATTGCACTTTAATCCATTCAATTATTTTCTCAGTTCCTTTTTTTTAAAGTTCATCAATGTTCTTCAACTATTTTCTGCTTATACCAACTTAGGTACCCATTGGCCTCCTTTTTTAAAATTATTGTTAGTTGTTCAAAACATTACAAAGTTCTTGACATATCATATTTCATACATTTGATTCAAGCAGATTATGAACTCCCATTTTTACCCCATATACATATTGCAGATTCACATCGGTTCCACATCCACTTTTTTACATACTGCCATACTAGTGTCTGTTGTATTCTGCTGCCTTTCCTATCCTCTACTATCCTCCCTCCCCTCCCATCTTCTCTCTCTACCCCATCTACTGTAATTCTTTTAATTGTTTTGTAACTTATTTTTGTGTGTGTGGTACTGGGGATTGAAATCAGCCTTCCTATTCTAGGTAAGTACTCTATCAGAAATCTACAGCTCCTGTCCTACTTTGACTGTTAGATCAAGGAACTTATTTAACTGTACTTATTTCTTTTAAAGTGTATGTTTTATATGTTCTGATAGTCATTTGACCAAAGCTAACTCCAAACACTCTCTGGGAAATACAGGTTTTACTTTAGCCTCCTCTTTTCTCCAACGTACTTTGAAAAAATGCCTTCAAAGCTGTGTTGTTTACCATGATCTTTTTGTGTATTCATGGTGGATTTCTGAATATATTATCTCATAGCCTTTTTTACTGAAAAATTCTTTTGAGATACCTTCTGATAATTTTATGAAAACTCCCTTTTATGTCACTTTCCAGTAACTGTTTTCAAATTCTCTCTTTAATATGTATATGTATATATATGAACAAATCAAATATATATATATATATATATATATATATATATATATATATATATATATATATATATATATATATTTGTTACTTGATCCTAGGAAGAGTTTCCAAAATTTTCATAAAAAATTAATTTTGAGTCAGGGACTCACAAATTTATTAAGGCTCTTTCTAAATTGCTGGTGTTGGCCTCAAGCATATGATTCTACTGACCCATGATCCTGAGGCATTAGGATTGCAGTTTTGTGCTACCATCAACAACTGGCAAGAGAAATTTCTCTAGATTCTTTCCATTGTTGCATTTCTGTAGTATGCCCACATTCACTCTTTCATAGAAGCAGATGGACTCTTAAGCAAATACATGAGGGACACCTGATTGTTGATTTAAGTCACCTTATGATCCTTGAAAAGAGTTCTGATGAACATTAATATATCCCTCAATTTCCCATAGAGATTTTTATATTGCAAGTCCATTTGTTCTCACTTCTCACAGTTCAAATTGTAATTGCCCTCTTGTCTCAGCATGAAATTGGGCCATAAGATATTCCACAGTTTTTAGTAGACACTGAAATATTATAGAAAATAGCATGAAGCTCAACACACCAAGCTGATTTGCTTTTTTGTTGTTGTTCTGTAAGAGAAGTAGCTGAGTAGCTGTCTAAAATCCTAGAATATAATGTTATTCATTCATCAGTGCAGTTTAATTTTATCTATGATGGAATTTTATTACACTGAGTAATAAGTTGCAGAGATAGCAACATAATGACACTTACTTTCTAAAATAGATACATCAATTTTCTTTTCAGCCATTTAGATTTTTGTCTTCCCTAAGTTATACTCAGGTTCTAGGTCTGTGATGTGCTTTTCACACACTGTATTCTCTAAGTATTTACCCCTCTGAGGAATCTGGGTTGACATAGCTATTGTAGAATGCTTCCTTTAACAAAAAGGATGGAAAAACAGCTGTGTTATTTGAATCACAGGGTCTTTCTGTGATGTCTTCTCTGGGCATTTTCTTAATAATGATGGGAAATAATATTATGTCAGATTTTCATTTCCTATATCAAAAGCAAACTTGACTTCAGGAGTTTATATGAAAATTTAGATTTTTTTTTTGTTAATTTTCAGTATGATATTGAGTGGCCATTTGACATCCAGAACCTGTGTTTTCTCATCTACAAAGGGGATGATTTTAGAGGACAAAATTGGATAATATATTTCATGGTTACTATTAATAGAAGAGTGTGATGTGGCTCTATATCTGATAAAACACCTGAAAGACACAGTATAGATATTAATTGTTTAATTATTATCTGTCATTCACATTAATTTTATTTAAAAATCTTGTAATAACATTTTTACGACAGTCACACATGTCAGCCACATTGGAATTCCAGATTCCAATTCTTTGGTGATTTAAGGTGATGCAACTGATTATATGCTTCTTATTTCTCTCTGCTTACTCTATGTCCCCAATAGAGAAATGCTCTGTTCCATGCCTCCATAACCCTTGTTCACCTGCTTTAAAAAATTATGTAGAAACCTGATGTTCTCAACCTATCAATATGATTTGTAATGAAGGCTTAAATTTACTTCTGAGTGGTATTTTGGTCCTTGTTATAAACTGTATAAGGACATCCCTGGGTCATCAAGTGGGAGCCACATTACCCCTAAGATATATAAGAATGTTTTCTTTGTGTTATAATAATAATAATTATATATATATATATATATATATATATATATATATATATATGCACACAAACTGCTCTATTTTAAGTAAGTGTCACTAACCAAGTCTTAAAATAATAAGAAAAATTGCTTGAGTCATGTGGTCTGGTAGAATTGTTGATCTTTCCAGTGAGAAACAATTGAACATAATTCCCAGCTCAGCTCCTTATTAAACATGAGGCTTTGGTCACAGAATAAAAAATATCAAATTACAAATTAAGAAGTTTGCCTTTAATTAATTTAAACAATAAAATCAAATCTGTGGCTAGATCTGAAAACATGGTACCCTATATCTTGGGACTTAATCTTCTTTTGCTTCCTGTCTGAAACCTGGAATTGAAATAATGCTGTGGCCAGCATTAGGTATAAAAGACTGGTCTACTTCTGAATACTTTCTGGTTGGAGTTCTCTGATCTCATTCAAGGCAATATCTCTAGTGTTTGAGGGGGGAAATATTGGTAACATACTCTTTGTTCTCTACCATAAAAATGGGGATTTGAAAGTTCATCTTCCCAAGGTTAGTAGAGCTAAAGCTCTCAAATCTGGAATGTGGATGCTGTGAATTGAGAGATGGTGGAGAATTGAAAGAGAGACTCAGTTTTTTGTGTTGCTGAAAAATATCTACACCTCATTAGTAATGCACTATTTGCCAATTAATGATAATATTTTGGATATATTGTGCTGTGCCATTAAAATCTCTTTCAACTGTGTTTTTATTTTTTAATTTAAATTCTAGAATATTTTAAATTACTCTCATGTTTCAAGTAGTACGTTCACTGGAGACTGCTGTTTTAAGTTTTCTTCTCTGTTCTTTTTTTTTTTTCACAGTACAAACACAATCAATCTCCTTACAAGACAGAGAGCTGACAACTTTACAGTAAGTGTCATTTTATTATCCCCATTCATGTATAATATACAGACATATATATTTCATAAACTTCAATAAACTTATATGCAATAGTAAATGCAAATGTCCTCCTGCATGTGCTGGATCCCAATATCTCAAGAAAACCTATCCTTAAATTAGGGTGTAGTATGTTAGGGAAGTGGATGAGTGCCCTCTAGTTGTGATGAATCTCCTGCTGTATTCTTCTTCCAAAAGGTGCTATAATTGTTTATCTTACCTACTATGAATACTGCTAATCAAGATGACAATGCACAATTTAGTTACATACTGATTCCAACTTATTTGAACATGTAACCACCATTGTTATTACTGTGTCATATGGTAGTTTTACAATTAGTTTTTAAAGAGCTTTCATGCTATTTTAAAGAGTGGGTGCACTAAATTTATATTCTAGTATAGTATGAAAGTGTTCCTTTGTTCCATATCTATATGATTGGAGTACTAATTATTTTTCACTTTTTGATAATAACTATCCTAATAGCTGTGCTTAGGCTGCAGGTCTTATATTTGTCATAATTATCTGATGCAAGGTTTTTTTGTTTTGTTTTGTTTTGTTTTGTTTTTGGGGGGGTTGTTTTTTTTTTTTTTTAGAATTCAGGCTGCCTATTAGTCACTGGAGGGAGGTATTCTAAGCTGTTTTAGAAATAAATAGGGAATAAATAGGGATCTGTGCTTTTTAACCCATAATCCTCACTTCTGGTGGGAATTGTATCCCATTGAAATGCTTGTGACCTAGGAAGATTGTTATATGCATAGTTGCCATTTTCCAATGCTTCTGTATGTCCTTAATACCACTTCTTATATGGAGAAAAAGGTTATTGATTAGACTTTATTCCAATTTACTGGATCAAACTTAATCATGTCTTTAGGAACCATAAATTCAAATAGAGCTAGAGTCTGAGGCACTGAGTATTTAGAACATCAAAATATGTTGATGAAACACAATTTAACTAGTAACATAAATTAGTCACCTTCTAAAGACAGGTACCCAGGAAAAAAATTCAGAAAGAAAGAATATGCACAATTACCATTTTAACAACTACAATCAGATTACATCACATAAGAATAAGTTATATTTTCACCAGGAATCTCTGACTGTAGTTGCTTTTTGCAGCCAAAATTTCTTGGTATTGGCATTTTAAAAATGTCTAATCTCTTGGACATGTGGGTCATACTCATATTCTGGATCCTGTGTTGTGCTTTTTTTTCACCCTGTAGCCTCCAAGCATTTGCTCCTATGATGAAGCGGAGTTGACATAGTTGTTTTTGAAGATTTCCCTTAACATAAAAAAGTAAAATCTGGGCACTATGGTGCATGACTGTAACTGCTACATCTCAGGAGGCTGAGACAGGAGGATCACAAATTCAAAGCCAGACTCAGCAAAAGTGAGGCAGTAAGCAACTCAGTGGGACCTTGTCTCTAAAATACAAAATAGGGCTGGGAATGTGGCTCAGTGTTTGAGTGCCCCTGTGTTCAATTCCCAGTACCAGAAAAAAGAAGTGAAATCTTTTGTGTCTCTTAAGTCAAAGAATTCACCTTGGATATTTTGTCCTCATGGTACTGTCCTCACAATGTGGTGGAATAATATTTTCTCCTGACTGACATCCCTTATACCAGGATCAACCAAGACTTCAGGTAGCTTAGAAGCAATTTTATACAGGTATGTCCACAAGCAATTCTCATTTCTGTGCATGCTGCTAAGAAACTTTTTCATACCTAGTATCCTGTGTTATCTCATTTCTACTGAAGGGATGTTTTTAGATTACTCAGTTGTATAGTAGCTTCATGGAGACCATTGATACCAGTAGGTACTATGACCATACAGCTGACAAAACACCTTGAAGTTACTTGTAGAGACTGTTGAACAATTATCTGACACTCAGAACCTTATAACCTTGTCATCATGGGCATTCATGTCATGCACATGCCCAAATACAAAATTTTGAATCTTTCTTGTTTGAGATCCAGATTCCAATTCTGTGATAATTCATGGTATTGTCAATAAGCATAAGTCCCTCTTTGACCTTCTTTTACTCTAAACCCCTAATAAAGAAGTTTTTCTGCATGCTTCTATAGCCCATGTACATTTGTGTTTTGAAAACATAAGACTAGGTGATCTTTTACCTCTTTCTAGAGCAACATGTCTTATAATTGACAAACTCTGATTAAACTGACCACATTTTATTTTATTTTTTAACTTATTTTATTATTTTTTAAATACATGACAACAGTGGAATGTATTACAATCCTTATTACACATATAGAGCACAATTTTTTATATCTCTGTATATAAAGTATGTCCATGTAAATTTCTGCCATTATATATGTACTTTTTCTTGTATTACAATTCTTTTTTTTTTTTTTTGAGGGTCTGTTCTTATTTGTTACTGATAAAAATTCTTATTTTTGACTGGACTCAGACTTAGAAGTAGAAGCTCTCATAGAAGACAGCCTGTGTCTCTTGGCAATCCTTTCCTGGCGTTATTCTTTGGTTTCTTTCATTCTCTTGGCCCAAAGTTTGGCATATTCTGCAGTCTCTTCCTTATTCTTCTTAGTATGCTGTTTCTGCAGAGCAATACACCAGCGCTTGTGTTGAGTAAAAAAATGTTGAATCTTTCGTGCTTTGGTCCTGGGTTTTTTACCTTCCTTGTTTAAGGGTTTTCTGACAACATATTGGTGAACATCATCTTCCTTAGAGAGATTGAAAAGTTTGCGGATTCTACTAGCTCTTTTGGGTCCCAGTCTACGATGTACAGTAGTATCAGTAAGTCCAGGATTATCCTTCTCCCCTTTTTTTACAATAACCAAGTTGAGAATGCTCAGATTGGCATCCACAATGCAACCTTAAACAGATTTACACTTTCTCTCTCCAGTTCGCCTGGGTCTATAACAGGAGTGCCCCTTACTCAGTAGTAAGCAAACACGGCCATGGGTCAAGATACCCTGCTTCATGGGGAAATGTTGTTTCTTGTTCCCGCCACTGATTCAGACCACATAACCCTTCTTTTCTTCACCCAGAGCATCCACAGCAACTTCTGTGGCCATATGCTTCTCATAAAAAGTATGAAATTTGTATTCATCATCCACTTCAATGAGTTTCTGACAGCCAGTGGCTGGAAAGGAGATATTCAGGTTCATCTTGGAGCAGCTGTATTACAATTCTTAATACACACCTTTATACCACAATTTTTCATATCTCTGTTTGTATATAAGGTGTGTTGACACTCAATTCAAATCTTCATACAGGTATTTTGTGTAATGATGACCATCACATTCAACAATCCTTGCTAATTCCCTTCCTCCCTTTTCCTCTCACCCTTCTTTCCTATCTAGAATTAATCTGATCCTCCCATGCTCTTCCTCCCTACCCCACTATGAGTCACTCCTCTTGTATCAGAGAAAACATTCCGCATTTGTTTTTTGGGGATTGGCTGACTTCACTTAGCATTATCTTCTCCAATGCCATCCATTTACCTGCAAATGCCATGATTTTGTTCTTTTTTAATGATGAGTAATATTCCATTGTGTATAAATGCCCATTTTTTTATCCATTCATCCACTAAAGGACATTTAGGTTGGCTCCACAGTTTAGCTATTGTGAATTGTGCTGCTATAAATTGATGTGGCTGTGTCCCTGTAGTATACTGTTTTTAAGTCCTTTGGGTATAGTCCGAGAAGAGGAATAGCTGGGTCAAATGGTGGTTCCATTCCCAGATTTCCAAGAAATCTCCATACTGCTTTCCAAATTGGATGCACCAATTTGCAGTACCACCAGCAATATATGAGTATACCTTTTTCCCCATACCCTCACCATTATATTATGTTGTTTGTCTTCATAATAGCTGCCATCCTGACTGAAGTGAGATGATATATTAGAGTAGTTTTGATTTGCATTTCTCTGATTGCTAGAGATGATGAGCATTTTTTATATATTTGTTGATTGATTTTATATCCACTTCTGAGAAATGTCTGTTCAGGTGCTTGGCACATTTATTTATTGGCCCATTTATTTGTTTTTTTTTAAACTGACCACATTTTAAATATCAGTCTATCCTTTAATTTGTAAAGGGGGTTTGAGATGAATTCTAGCTGGTGTTTGCCCTTGATGTAAACTGAATTAAGATTTTCTGTATCCTGGAATAAGAATCTAAAGGTAATTCAGATATATGAAAAGATTCTGTTTCTGTTAAAATATATAATATATAGTACTATATTCTATATACATATATCGGAATTCCTGGTTTTTCAATAATTATCCATATCAAGTCAGAAGAGAATAAGAAATGTTGCATTTGTCTTTTATTCTGGTGGGGGTATTTTGGCTTTGGGATGAGATCAAGTTCATCCTGTGTCCAGCTGCTTATTAGGTGTGAGACTTTGACCATGGGAGGAAATAGATATTATAACCTGACTGTTAGCTCTAAGGACAAATTGCCAAATAAGATGTTTGCATTTCATGTATTTAAACAATTGAGTCAGGGATTTTGGACAGATCTGAAGTTATATATCCCCCATCTGAAATCTCATCTTTTTTTCTCCTGAATTACATGTGCAATGGAAGTGGAACTGTTACCAACATCAATCGGGAAAACTGATCTACTTTTGGATACTTCCTGGTTGAAGGTTCCTGCTCTCACTCATGGCTGTGTCTCTTCTAGTCTTTGGGCCTAAGGAGAAATATTTATAAGAAACTTTATCCCTTACCTCTAGCATAAAAACGAAGAAATCAGGACTGTACCTGCCTGAGGTAAAAGGAACCATAGCTCTCAAATCTGGAATGTGGCTGTTGTGAACTAAGATATACTAGAAGCTTTAAATACAGTGAGTTTGGGGATGTGTATATATATATATATATATATATATATATATATATATATATATATATATATATATTTCTATATAAATATAAAAATATAAATATATGTATTTCATTAGTAAGATATATTACTATTGAAATACATAAATATGTGTATTTCAATAGTAATATATCACAAAATGATAATATTTTTAATATATTGGCTTATTATCATTGCAATCAATTTCACCTCTTTTAATTTTTAACATGAATACTAGAAAAATCTAAATTACTCTTGTGCCTCAAATATTATTTTAATTGTGCATTGCTTATTTAGAGGTTTGCTTTCCAGTAAAAACTCTCTTCTCTCAAGAAAAGAGAGCAGAAAATTTAAGTGAAATTTTACACTGATTATCATTACATTATTTCCATCCATGAATAATCTATAGATGTGTAAAATCCACACAATGATTTGACCTTATATACAGGGTTAAATACAAATGTCCTTCTTTCTGAGCTAGATCCTCTTCTCTGAGGAAAACTGACCTTAAAGAAGGCCCCAGTTGGCTTGAGACCAGCACCCACTTTCGTTTTTTTTTTTTTTTTTTTTTTTTTTTTGACAATCTGAAAAGGGAATCTGTGTCTTTGTGTGTCTTTTTGTCTGTGTCTCTGTTAAGTGTGATGGCATTGTTTTACTTTGGACAGATGCAGAGTCCCAAGTTCCAATCTGCCTTAGTTGTGTGGAGGTAACTTTAGCTAAATTTTAGCCTAAGAATGTCCCTAGTATGCTTCTCCTGTAAGGGACCAAAAGTCAATAGAACTGCCAGCTTTTCTGTTCTTAACTTTCATACCCCTCTTAGCTGTGTTTTTAAAAAAAAACTTTGATAAACTTTACTCCCCTTTGTTAAATGGGATTAGGGCAGCAATGTTTTCTTTTCTTCCCATAGTTGGTTTGAGTGCACCCACTGCAGAGGGAAATGCCTGCTGGGGACCTAAGAACTTTGATACCTCGCTTTTTCTTTTTCTCAAAACCCTGTCCTCATTATTAAATTGGCATTAATTGGCTTTGAGGACAGGAACCGAAATTTTCAGTCACACATTTTGGCACCCCAGAGGGGACTTTAGAGGAGCCTCCACTCTCTTTCTTGAGGAAGCCTAGCACAACTGTAAGCAGAGGATTAACTTTTTGAGAGCTGACTACCGGAAAGTTAGGAGATATGCCAGCATGACTGGGATCAGACCAAATCAAAGGAGGTAATCCTGTAAGTAAAACGAGGGACTGAGGGACTCCCAGCAGCTGCTGAAGCCCCTTTTTCTTCGGGAAACCTCCCTCATTTCTTCCCTGCACTGTAAAGATTGCTCCATAGGGGACACTGAATGCAGTAAAGTTGCCACACTGAGATCCTTGATTTTACACTTCTGGTTGCCCCTATGTGAGAACATCTGGTCCACTCATGGGGAAATCTATGGTGCCACTGATGTAGGAGTCATAATGGGAGTTAGAAACCTGAGGAGATTTTTCTCTTATCTGGTCTGTTTTAATGGTTATTATAGATTGTTTCTTGGGGATGATCTTGGCTGAATGTGTGTCTAAAAGATGATGTTTTTATTGTAACAATCTGATGTCTGAATGGGTTTTTGAAGCATTGCACAATCTTGCAGTTAAAAGTTGGGTTTAGGTTAGTGTTTAGTTTATGATTTCAGATAATTCATGCCAGAGAACTTAAATACTTAAGATGGAAATTAAATAACTCTACTTCCAAATTGGCAAGTAACTCCCAATCATTTAGTTTTATTTTTGCATCAATTTTTTAACTGGGTAGGCTGGGAAGATTTCACTAGGTGTACCAGAGCATTAATTTGGGCAAGGATAGTAAATTATGATATGGTATCTGTTCCCCTCATTGTGTAGGATTTAGGAAAGGAAAGTGTTGGATTGGGACGTTGGTCTTGCTTATTGAAATGACATTGAATAGCAACAGTCTTGGGAATTTTTAAAGCTTAATTTTGGATATACATGGTAGTATGTGGGTTCTCTTTTGGAATTTTTTTCAGGTGATTTAATGTAACTTAATACTACATTAGGAACTTCAGAACAAAGAAAGTAGCTTAATGATCCTGAAGGAATTTCTTCTGATGATAGCTTTTATATTATCAAGTAAGATCCTATTTTCAGTTTTGTGTGAGCAAGTTTTTCTAGTGTAGGAAGATATAAAGGTATGAAATTTTGTGAATTCTATTTTAAACTTGTATCATAATTTTCAACATCCAAACCTGAAAATTATGACTTAAGGTAAAAATGCCTTAAGCATGAGGCTTCTGCTCAGAAATCTAGTTTTTTTTCCTGCTCCTTCCAGACCTCAGCCAGGACTTAAGTTGAAAGGCAAATAGAAGAAGCCTGCAAGCTCAGTAGGAGACTGAGCTGAGGCCCAAGGGAAAAAAAGAGAGTAAAAGTGTCTTTCTACCTGAACTCAAACTAGACTAAACTAAAAATAAAGTAAATTGTATGGTATTTACTAATTACTGGCCAGTCATTTTTTCTAGGACTCTTGCTTTTTCTTAGATTCTATATTTTTTGAGCTCATGATTTTGATCCTACAGACCTAGGTTAATGTTTTCCTGATCAGTTCTATTTTTGATCAACTGTGGAGTTTTTTTAAACATTGCAATGGAGATTTCACCTGAGAAAAGCTACAAGGCCTTTACTATTGTGTTATGTGTGCCCACTTGTGTTATGTGTTGTATGTCTCTCTGTGTGTATGTCCATATATCATGCAATGATATGACAATTGGCAGATATATGAGGAGCCTCACAAATTTTAAAAAAAATGGATCCAAATATCTTTGATTCATGTGATTTAAATGGTTCAATTTAAATTGGGTAAACAGATGAAAGTAAAGATGTCTTAAAATTAAGCTTATAAGTTTCCTAGGTGATAAAAACCTAATAAAATGCTGATGTCTATGAAATAATCTGCCTAAATTCAGAAATTTACAAGGATTGTTTCAAAATGTGAACAGAAAAGGAGGTTAACAAATGGAAAAGAGAAATTAAAAGGTTCTAGGTATGGATTTAACAGAGGGAAAAATGTGTTTCTGGATAAGAGAGTCTATGTGATTAAGTAAATAAGAGGGTTTAAGTAAGTGATAAAGAAGGTCTGTGTAAGTTGATTATATATGTAAGTTTTTTGAGCAAGTAATCTTAAAGAAATTAAAAATTATACAACTATGGTTAAACAACAACTGTTATTTTGCAATATTGTAATATGTTATTTCTTTAAGAACTAAATTTGGTTAATATAAAAACATCAATGTAATTGTGGTACTATTAATGTGTTCATATCTTCCAAGTATACAAGTCTGTAAGGTAGAAGCTTTAAAAGAACACTATATCAAGGTGGTGTTCTAAAGTTTTGTGGTAATTTTAGGCTTAAAAGAAAAACATGTTGGAGATTTATTTATATCATTTGTGTTCTATAACTGGACTTGTTATCAATAAGATATGTAAAGTTCTATGTTACGTTTTACACTGAGATACAATTTAAATGTATTTTTAAGTTAATGAGAGCCTAATCTGTGTGAAGGTTGATATTGTAAAACACAAAATTACTTTGCTACTTTTCTACAAAAGGTTAAAAGCTTTCAGCCTTTCTTTAATTCATGTTTTAGATGTGATATTATATTGTGTTAGCTAATATTCATGTGAAACTTGAACAACAATTTATGTAGGCTTTATAAAATGATGTTTAAAAAGCAAAGATCAGCTTCAGAACTACAGTACTTAAGATTTATGAAGAGCCCCGCCTTACCTGAGATAAGGCTCTGTGTCCCATCTCACAACATGTAAAAATGACTATGAAAGAAGTAGGCCAGATTTCAGTACATTTAAAGTTGTGTCCAAAAGTTGGTTTTTGTCAAGATTACTAGGATCTCAAACAGGGGATTATAATGTATAACTCTGCCAAAATTCAAGGTAGCTATTACATGAACTAAATATGTTTTTACTCTTGTTAATTTTATTTTGTAGCTTTCTTATAAATGGTCTAAAGATTGCCTGTTAATGTTTTGCAGAGGTACTGACTTAAGAACACACAACCTGGGTTGATTTAAGATAATGAGTTATCACCTACAGGATAGAGAGATAGGCATTGAAGATCAGTACTCTTAATATGAGGCTGTTTAAATTTATTTGCTGGATGTTTAAGATTAAGTTTTAAAATTAAAATTAAATTAAAAGGGCTAAGAAAACCAATGTTTGGCTCTTGCCCTCTGAGTCAGTCTGAATCCAGGGAACAGGGGACATCTCTAAAGAGATTTACAACTCTGGGCCACATAATCTCCCAATCAGGGAGATTAATGAGACCACTGAAGAACAGAAACCCAATCAGTGCATTTGCTATGAAGAGGAGGGACATCAGAGAAGGGAGACATCCCTGATGCTTCCAAGGGAAGCCACATGGTCAAGCAAGGCCTGGACCCATCCTAGTGCAAATGGCACTAGCAGAACAGAGAAGCTGTTGTAAAGTTCCCACAGGACTCCCATGGAAACTCAGCTGACTGTTAACAATAGATAGAAACAAAAGTCAGTTTGACTACTTCATCTTAAACACTTAGCAAAGACAATTAAAACAAAAACACAGCTATTCCTGGGCATTTTAAATAATAATAATACTTAAATGTAACTTCCAAGAATAAGTAAACTGGAGGCTACAAAAGAGATTCTTAGGCAGGAATGCCTGATAACTATCAAAAGGAACTGCCAGAGTAGTTTTTAGTTTAAAGCCTACAGCTATTTCTAACCTACACAGGTAGGCTTGGTGTTTGCTAGTATGGTTATCCAGCCCTAAGTAACAGAAATAAAGGTTTCTCTATTAGACATAGAGGTTATACTAGTAAAAAGATTTTGCAAGATCAGATGACATTAAATTATTAAACTGTATCTTAAGGGGAAGGACATCTGTAACCCTAAGAGTTAAATGTTATGTTTACAGTCCTGATAACTGGAAATGTTAAAGCCTAGTGAGGGAACTTCTGTACAGTGACATGTTCCAGCTGCTGCAACATTTATTCAGTACTCATGGTTTTTGTTTCTCTCATAGAAGCACCCATCCCCAGATGACAACCTGTTTTTCCCCACCCAGACTTCAAATAGAACTGACTTCTAAAAAGGGAACTCACGTCCCCCACGTCATCCCCCATGTCGTCTCCCATGTCGTCGAGCCCCCTCATGTTCGATACCCCTTTTCAGCTCTGAAGCAGCCAGAATGAGCCATTGCCCGTTCTCCTTACAGCAATAAAGAGTTCCTAAAATTAGGGGGGAATGAAGCCAGAAATAGATAGACAGTGTAGATAGGTAAATCGAGTCAGGTTGGATCTAAGAAGCCAATTTTGAGTGAGTCTGGGAAGTTAAAGACTGTCCCCTGAGGATTACTGTTTACCAAGATGTAGAGCCTGACCAAATAGGCCCCCAACTGAGGGAACCATGATTGGTTCCCAAGTTTCCAGCAAAAGAGGGAATGAAAAACCAGCCTCTACCTCAGAGCAAAGCCTGTCCAAGGAAGGGACATGACCTTTGTCCTTGGAAAGACCCACAGAGCACTCTTAGGCACATTTCTACCCTGCTAATTGTTTATCCACAAATAACAGGAGAGATATGCTGCACCAGGTGTCCCTGACTCAGTCAGGCTAGGTGGGGACCCATAGCAACCCCCTAGCAGCCACCAATCAGCAGGAGACAGGGAAATACCTGGGATGCCAGATGACCCTCCCAGTAGTTTATGGTGGTTGATAACATATTGGGAAACCATGTAATTCAGCACTAACACCCCTCTTGGCTTAAACCAGTCAGTTCAAATGAATCCCCCTCTTGTAGTAACCAATCACCCCTTCCCAACTTGTTCCCACGAGTGAATGTGCTAATCATGTTTTAGAGTCGTTATTTGATTTCCCTGCTGTGTGTGATGATTTGCTAAGAGATGCTATGATGTATGTGGGGGTCCTTGCCTTCTCCAAAGAATGTATAAAACTACTGCAAACCCTGGGCTCGAGGCCTCTCAGTGTCACCTGTTGCTGTGTGCACACAGAGGACTGAGCTAGCTCACAATAAGCACCTCTTTGCTGTTTCCATCGATCTTGGTCTCTGGTGGTCTTTTGGGGGTGCTGAATTCGAGCATAACATATATAATGTCCCAAAAGTGTCCCCAGTGGAAATCTATGATATCAAGAATTTCTAATGTTTATTTGTCAAAACAATATCTTATTCAATCAGGCAGGTCATGAATTCATGGCATGAATTTGACAAAAGTGTAATAATTGAAGGAAGTTTTCCAATGTAGGGGATATGTATGTGCGTATATATTTAAAGAGTTAAAATTGACTATTGTGAGAAGTAAAGGAAATTGTTAAAATATGTAAACACATATGTGAAAGATAGAGAGGTAATGTCTGAAAGTTATAAGTATAAAGTACTTTAGAAGGAAAATCTAGTGAATCCCCAGACTTGGGCCATACACCTGAAAACCAAATACATCTTCTTTCTTCTTATTCTCTAGGCTTCTTTCTCAGGAGTAGTGGTGTAAAATTCAAACCCACATCTTGAAAATATGTCTCTGAATAAACAAAATACATGGTCTTCACAGACCTTATTTTGTAATTTCAAAATTAATTTAACTAAAAGTCATTGAGCTCTGCTTCCAAATTTTATCCATAGTTCTTTCTTTCTTTCTTTCTTTCTTTCTTTCTTTCTTTCTTTCTTTCTTTTGAAAAAGGAAAAAGAAAATGTATTGCTTTGAAAGCAAAGGAGAAATACAGGGACTTTGGTTCCAAAAGCTGTGTGTGATTCTGCCCTCAGCAGAAATAGGCAGCATTTAAAGAGGGGACTCAAAGACAACATTCCATACATTCTAAATTGGAGTTGTAATTCACTTGTTAATTTGGGAGATAGTCATTTCTGAGATCTTCTGGTACCATCCCCATTGTCTGTATTACTTTGTTTTTATGGTGGGTGTATACTCAAAGAGAGATAACACTGCCTATCCTGGGAAAGAAAGGTAATCCTATTCACCTGAGATTAGGATGGGGAAGAGATTAGGGAGGAGCAGGGAGAGAGGATGAGAAAGAAACATGTCCATTTTAAAAATAAGTTGCTGTGGCCGAAAAGCAAGGGTGATATTCAAAGCATAAAGTGGACCACTGTTACAATTCCCACTCTCAATGTGTACATTCAATTTCTATGGGAAAATGAGCAATGACATCTTCAAATTTCTTCCTACTGAAGGTAAGTGATGTTGGGGAAAGTAATCCAAAATCCTTGTTCTCTATCAGGTGATGCTTGGAAAGTTGAGAGCATTCAGCATCAGAGCAGTCCAGGGATGCACAGTGGCTGTCAGCAGGTGACTGGACAAGGCAAACATAGAACAGGAATCATGCTTAATCAAAACCAAGACAGAAAAGCATAAAGTTTTTGCAAACAATTAGCACAAAAACAATTAGTGTTTCATCCAGTCTCAGAAAACCATGAGGACAGTAACTCAATCTTAAAAATGAAAAAGAGAAAAAGAGTTTCTCAATATAGGATATTAGAAAGATGTATTGGTCTATGAGATCAGGCTCAAATTGACTCAGGACAAACTTGGGACTCTAGAGTAATTTGTGATCATTCCTACAAAGGAACTCTTCATTTATTGCCTCCAGCTCTACTTATTTTTGGTAGGGTCGACACAAGTCGGGTAGGGTCTTTACTTACTTTTGATAGGGTCTTAATTTATATTTTTAAAATCTATCATTAGTTTTCCCTTTTTTAATGTCCATGTAGGACTGTAATTAGTCTATACTCTCCTTTATGGTGTTTAAGACCAAGTTTGTCAAAATTGACCTTATTCCTATCTACACTGAAGTATCAGTTGATATTCCTCAGAGATCACTCTTGGAGACATGTGCAAAGACTCTGGCCTCCTTTAGATACCCTCTACCAATGGTGTGACCTGCCATGATGGGTGAGGTCTGGGGTCTGACTATACATGGCTTCTCTTGGGAGCATCAGGGACATTTCCATCTCCAATGACCCTGCACTTTATAGAATGTTCATTGGTGGGATTTTTGTTCTCTAGAGTCTTCTCACCAGAGTTACAGGACCCAGAGAGGCATCCCATTCTTCTCCAGGTTCTAGCTGACCTTAGAGTGTAAGGACAAAAATCTTTTTTATCTTAACCTTTTTACTTCCTTCACTTTGGTCTCCAAGTTTTTGTGCTGTTTTTTTTTTTTTTTTTATTTTAAACAACCAACAAGTAAGATTTGCTAGTCTTAAAGAAGGAGTAACATTTTATAATTTGAATATCTATAATTTTATTTAATTGGGATCAGTATTACTACTGGAAGTCAAGATTATATACTATATGCCCTGTAGCTTATGGATTATTATCTGAACCAAAGTACTTGGCAAAGTATTCTTCTAAGCTTTACACTTAACTAAATTTAACTTTTAAAGCAAAATTTGATGTTTGTTTATTTGCTTTGAAGCAATACATCTGCGAGACACTAACAGGCAAGAATTATAAAGTTTATAAGGAAAATACAAAATAAAATCAAGAGAGCAAAAACATATTCACTTTGGGAAATAGCTATGATCCAAGAAAAATGATTTTTATAATCTTGAACATTTACTTAGTTATACATTATATTTCCTTTCTGAGATCACAGTCATCTTAACAACAGAATCAATCTTTTAAATACAACTTTATTTTTTACCTGATATTTATTTATTTAGTTATTTATTAATCATTGAACACAAAGTACTTGTTAATTAATTTTATAGTGAAAAAATAGCAAATATCACATTTACCAAGTGACAAATGGAAACATCATCAATAATGAGAAAAATTGTGTGCCCCAATGAGATGAAATACAAAATATACAGCATTACCACTATAGCATTCCTTGCAACAAACAAACATAAATTTTGAAGAAACATCAGAGTAACCTAAACCTGAGACCAATAAATGATCATTAGCTTTGAATTCTAGATAGGGAAGAAGGATGGGAGGGAAAAGGAGGGGACAGGTGATTAGCAAGAGCAGAGGAATGAGATGGACATTATTGTCTAAAGTACATGTATGAAGACTCAATTTAGTGTCAACATACTTTATATATAAACAGAGATATGAAAAATTGTGGTATATATGTGTAATAAGAATTGTAATGCAAAAAAGTACATGTATAAAGGCATGAATTGATGGGAACATACTCTATAAACAAAGATATAAAAAATTATACTCTATATGTGTAATAAGAATTGTAATGCATTTCACTGTCATGTATTTTAAAAAAATAAAATAAAGTACTTATATACAATGTTATTATATATATATATATATATATATATATATATATATATATATATATATATATATTTTTTTTTTTTTTTTCACCTAAAAAATTAAATACAACTATAAATGAACTGAGGTGTATCCTATTTTGGAGCCATTCTCACATGGAGTGAGGTGGGGAAAAGAGTCTTATCTCAGGTAAGAAAGGGTTCTTCACAACTAACACAATACAACATTACATTTAAAACATGAATCAAAGATAGGCTAAGAGAGCTTTTTCTGAGACCCCATGTTATGTAAGAAATGCTTCTTCTATGGAAAGCCCTGCCTCTGTGCCCATCAAGAGTTGCTTAGCATAGCATGTTTGGCAATACAAAATGGCAATTCTTATATAATGTAAAAGTGTTCTCTCTTGGTTCCCATTTTTCTTGGACAATGTACCCTTTCAGAGATTGATTGTCTAGATGTTAGTAACCATTCTTTAACTTGTACACAAATAGGAACGTTTTGGCCTACTCCCTTTTGTGCTTATTATTTTAAATCTTATGAAGTTTGTATATGGTTTTGAATCAGAGCAATAACCACTTATGCTTTAATATGGTTTTGGACTATAAAAGGTGTACTCAAACCCCAAGAGGGAGTAGAAGGATATAGACTTGCAGCCTGTCCCTTGGCCCACCAGCTGGTGTTTCTGGACTGCCAGCTGGTAAATAAAGTTTCCATCTCTTGCTTTATGATCTACTCAGTGATTTATTGAAATCTCACCTTAACAGTTTTAATCTAAATAACATTTATTTTTAATCAGTTACAAAGAAATTATTTAAGAACATAAATATTTT
This sequence comes from Marmota flaviventris, assembly GCF_047511675.1. Taxonomy (NCBI): domain Eukaryota; kingdom Metazoa; phylum Chordata; class Mammalia; order Rodentia; family Sciuridae; genus Marmota; species Marmota flaviventris. The sequence goes on along the minus strand of NC_092516.1, from coordinate 40,154,343 downwards.
TGTGTGTGTGGAAAAACCATAATTCATTTAAGACTTTGTTTCCCCAAGTAATAAACCCTAACACATACAAGAAAATTGCACATAGATAAGAGTAGGTCAATGTTTCAGATTTTGCCTCATATCAGTACATTAAAGTTCAAATAACTTTAACTGACTGTGCTAATTATAGCCAATTTAATCAAACAGAAACTTTTTGAGATTTACCTTTGGCAAACCTACAACTTACTTAAACATTCATAACTTCTTAAAATTCTTAGTTTTGTGCACTTTCATCTGGGATTTTAGGCCAAGAATATTACTTTACCAGACAAAATACTTTCTCATCCAGAAACATTTCTTTTACCTTCTAATTTTCCATACTTAAATATATTTCCATACCTATAACTTTATTTTATCTTTTCTACTTTGGACCCTTTCATATTCATATTCTAAAACAGTCTTTATGAATGTTATCTGTGAATTTGATTTATACAACAAATTTTATCCCAGGAGACTGTTGGACAAAGGAGCATATACAAAAACCAAACCAAACAAAACAAAACAACTGTGCCTTAATTTTTTTGACCCAAGTTGCATTTAAGAGGTTAGAGCACAGAATATTTTTGACACTGACATTTATACATTATTATTATCAAATGCCACCAACTTTAAGTGAGTTCCCCACTGTCAATTTCACCCAGAGTCTCCTTTTAGTCCTTTTTCTTATACTTGGTATTGATATGCAATGGAGGAGGTCCTTTCCATACTTTTCTTTAGACTTGCTTGAAGATCCTTTTGCAGAGGCTGCCTACAGAATATATGTGGGCCTTAGTTTCTGCCTTTTTCTTTTCTGAGTGCAGTTATGTATTCTGCCAGTCTCACAGGCATTTAGTTTAACTAGATGCTATTATAACAAGAATGGCTTTGCCCCAATAATGAATATTTTCTGGCCAAATGAGGTCTCCTGTCAGATCTTAAAAAGGGAGACTATTTCTATTTACAGGTAATGAACCGATGGTACTGGAAACTACTGCCACATCTTTTTTGGCCAGTAGCCTCCACCCTCCATGGGCAAAAGGGGATGGAATCCAGGGAAGTAGTTATGTTCTCTTTGGCCATTTTTCTACAGCCCAGGCATATTTTCTGGGATTTTTTCCCTGAAGTTTAGGGCTAGAGTTCTTGACCACAGTGTCATGATCTGCACATGCCTGGGGCCAGGCTGAAAGTGCCAGCACAGCATTTAAAAGATTTAAATTATTTAAACACTTTATTCACATGTTCTGCTATCCTTGTATACCAGAGATAGTGCCTTTTGGTGCCTTCAACTTTGTTCCTCAAGGTTCAAAACCCTTATCATGCAACTGCATAAATGACTATACATACAGAATCTCTTTCACATACTTTACCCCTGAGAGACCAACTTTAAGGTTGAGGTTATGAAATATTCTAGAAAAAACATTAAAAGTCCATATTGTGTTACATTAAACCTTCTTTCTCTTAGACAGGCTTATCCCTATAGGTGGCCCATGCAGCCAAGATCTCTCTGCTTAGGAGACAACCAGTAAGATCAATTAAGCATGGCTCATATTGTAAAGGGCCAGTAACAGGAGGAAAAAAAAACAAGAAAAGACAGTAGAGGATGAAAGTCCAGATTGTGTTGCAATGAACCCTCTTTCTCTAAGATAGGTTTATACCTATAAGTGGCCCATTAAGTCAAGATATCTCTCTGCTCAAGAGGCAACTAGCAAGATCAAAGCAGTATGGCCCATGTTTTAAAAGGTCAGTAATGGCTGAAAATGACAAAAAAGGATCACAAATGCCAGGCCTGAGAGATGACAACATTTAAAACAGACAGACTTGTACATATAATTTTTTCCACCTACTTTACATTTGACAGATCAACTCCAACTGTAAGATTTTACGATAATCTAGAAAGTTATTTCAAAGCCAGATCATTACAGTAAAACATTATCTAAAACTGACTTATAGATGGCCCTTTCTTCAACTTACTTTATCTCTGACAGACCAACTCCAATCACAAGACTGTACAACAAAGAAACACACAGAGAGACAAAGAGGAGCCCCCAAACCATTGCTGACAAAAGGTAACCTTTAAATTAACCAACCAAGATTTTTCCCAAGAGACTACCTATAGGATCAATGCAGTGTTGGTCATATCTTAAAAGGGCCAGTAGCAGATACAAAAAAAAAAAAAAAAAAACAGACAACCAGAGGGAATTCCCAAGCCCAGAGCCAAAAACCAGATGAGAACCTAAAACAGATCAGAAGGGAATACATACTTCTAGGTTCTCCAGTCCTAATTAACCATGACTCCTACACCAATGGTGCCACAGATGTACAAAGAAAGAGGGACCATATGTTTCCACAAAGAGGAGTCATATATGTGAAATCAAGGCTCTAGGCATGCACACTGGGGGACTTAACAAATGCCCTAAATTGTTGCAACTTTCCTGAGTTTAGTTTTCTTTTTCTCAAAGTGAATAATGATGGAGCAGTCTCAATTGTTCAGGGAGGGAAGGTAAGAGTTGTCTGAAGCTAAAGAAGCTTCAGCAGCTGCTGGTATGGTTTTTCAGGTTCCTCCTTTTACTTACAGCTCCTTGGGTTCAACTTGAGGCAAACTTACCCATCTCCTAACTCTCTTGCAGTTGGCTCTCAACAAGTGTACCAACACCATGAATCCTCAGCATCATGCTGAGGATGGAGTTCCTTGGAGAGCCATGCCTGCCAAAGAAAGCTGGAGTAGAGGCTGCTTTCAGGTGCCATCTGGCTGGCCAGATTTCTTGCTGAAAACCCAGTCTTTATTCCTGATGCCAAGCCAATGAGGACATGGTTTTGAGAAAAAGGAAAAAGAAGGTTCATTGATTTGCAAGCAAAAGAGAAACACAGGGGACTCCTGTCCCAAAGGCTGTGATTCTCTATTCATAGAATTTTAAATGAGAAATTGACCACAATTAAATAAGTAACAAATATACACATTCAGTGGAGTTTTGTTTTGTTTTGTTTTCTACTAGGGATTAAATCCAGTGACCGTTTACAGATTTAACACTGAATAACTTTCAAAGCCTTTTTATATTTTATTTTGAGACAGGGACCTCCTAAGCTTCCAAGACAGAACTCAAACTTGGAATTCTTCTGCATTATGTTTCTGAGTAGCTGGCAAATTTCATATTTATCAAATCATTCAAATTCACTTAAAATGCAATTTTTTTTTGGCAGTGCTGGGGATTAAAACCAGGGCCTGTGCATTTGAGGCAAACAATGTACCAACTGAGCTGTCTCCCCATCCCACCACACTCTTCTAAAAAAATCACATACTTCCTCTTTTTGCAGCCACAATGGGAGAGAGATTTTTCTCTCTTTACTTTCCTGGTAAAATTTCCAAAGCTTAGTAATGGGATTCCACATGAAATCAACTCCCAAAATACAACACACATAAAAAACCACAATAAACATTCAGGGGAATTAGAAAGGCAAATCAGATATTTAAATAATGTAAGGCCAACTTATTTTCTGAAATTGAACTCTATCCTGTTGCTTTAAATATATTTTCTTACATTTAAACCTTTACTACAAAAATACATTTTTCAGTTAAAATTAAACCTGAAATAACTAAATCTTTTTAATGTGAGAAGCCCAGGTTAGAGCCATGGTGACTAAAAAGATACAGAAGTTCAAGTTTAAAGTCAACACATCCTGACTCCTTGGACATTCTCCCATTCTTATTTTTATTCACTGAAGTACATCCTGGATTCTTGTACAACTTAGTGGTGGTGGGTTTTCCTTGAATTTTGGAATAATCTCCTTGCATTCACAACTCAGAGAAAATCCAAGGAGATGGATTTTGTATTTCCCTCTTAACACCAGTATCAAATTTGTGGGTTACTAGATACCTATCTCCATGAAATAGAGGTTGTGGGTTAAATACTCAAGCATGAGATAGATATTTAGTAATATCTCTTATGCCCTCTAGGAAGAGATAAATAGGAAGCTAATGGTCTAGAGACAATACAAGTGAAATGGCCCCTGGGGGTACCAAGGCTCATTGCTAGGCAGTTCCCAAATCCAACATCAGGAAAATAGAGAGGACAGTGGACAAGGACATTGCACTTAGTATAAGGTTCTCCTTTAGTGAGCTTTTTATTTCTGTGACCTAAATAGCTAAAAATAACAACGTAAAAGTGAAAACATTTATTTTAGTTCACAGTTTCAGAGAATTCAGTCTACGGTGGACTCACTCCAAGGCACAAATACCATGGAAGACGGGTATGGAGAAAAGCTGGTCAGCTCATGGGAGACAGACAGCACAGAAAGAACTTGCTGAGAGAAAACAAGTAAGTTCAAGGCTACCCTAGTGATTTACTTTCTCCCACTAATTCACCCCTTGGAGAGGTTCATTCAGTTGTTGTTTTTTTAAAAAAAAAAAAATTATATTTTAGTTGTAGTTGGACACAATATCTTTTAAAATTTATTTTTATGTGGTGCTGGGGATTGAACCCAGGACCTTGCCCATGTCAGTCTAGTGCTCTATGGCTAAGCCACAACCTCAGCCCCTCATTCAGTTGTTAATGGACTAATTCACTGCATAAGTCAGAGCCCTCAAGATTCTCTCATTGTGCAAAAGCTCATCTCTCAATTTTGCTGCAACTGAATACCATGATTTCAAAATTTTCAATTTGGTAGGATTTTGAAGATCAGTGCCCAGGAGCTGAGCAAGACAAGAAACAAGATGCAGGTGATCCAAAGTTGTGGAATGCTATGGATGTTTATTTTAAGCAGCCCAGCAATTATATATTCCTTGTGTTAATCTTATAGTTCAGCAATTTCTTTGAGGTTAACAAAAGTAAGATACCAAGAATAACATTAAAATAATGCAATGTTCATAAGCCACTTCCTTAATCTCTGTCTCAGATCTAAGCCCAATAATTAAGCACAATTAAAGGGGAACAAATTAACAAAAATATTTCCAAAACAATTTTACCACGAGGAACGTGAAGCAAGTGTCAGGCTCAAGAGGAACTTGTGGCAAGTCTGACTATGTCAGCAAAGTGTGTCCTGAGAACAGTGTGCTGTTCTTATTCACTCCAGTGTGCCAAGTGCTTGGAGGACGTTAACACTTAGACAGTTGCAGAACTTCCACAGATCTCAAACTTAAACTATTCCATCAGGGGGACATTCAAGAAACAAAGCCTAAGAATTTTCAAATATATTCCGACATGGTGACTGTGCCCAAGAAAACAAAAGGAGACGATGCAAAAAAAAAAAAAATATATATATATATATATATATATATATATATATATATATATATATATATATTAGAAGCACAGACCAGTGATTATTCTTTGTTTTCTACCCATGAGATATATTAATCTACAGAATACAAATATCATCAAAAGGATCATTCATTAATTGGAGGGAGATGAAAATTAAATCCTATCAATTTCAAATATTGCTTGTGAAAAACTGTTAGTAATCCTATGAAATGGAAAGGAAAACAGAAATTTGGGGATCTATAGAGCAAACTCAAAAGTGAAGTTATTGTTGTTGTGAGTAGCTAGATTGAGGGAACAGGGTCTTAAGGTTAGATATCATGCTTTTCACATTGTGAAAAAGTTAGAGGAAATGAATGAACCTAGGGGAGATAGGAAAAACTGATCTACTCTGTCAACAAAGTAACTCCTAGAGAGAAACCATATATATTAAGTTGGCTTCTACCAAGCTGAGTTTTTACATACTCTACACAAACTCTGAAGACATAAATTTTCAGTAATATTTGTTGTTTTAGTCAGCTTCTTTGCTGCTGTGACTAAAATACCTGACCACAACAACTGTAGAAAAGTAAATTTTATTGGGGACTCACACTTTTAGAGGTTTTAATCCATACACAGCAGGCTCCATTCCTTGGGACTTAAGGTGAGATACAGCATCATGGTGAAAGAGCATGATGGAGAAAAGTGGCTCACATGATGATCAGAAAGAAGAGAAACACACTTGTCACATGCAAAATATGTACCCCAAAGGCACACCCCAATAACCCACCTCCTCTAGCCACACACTACATGCATTCAGTTCCCACTCGACTGAATTGGTTAGGGCTTTCATAACCAAATCATTTTTCCTCTAAACCATCTTGCATTGTTTAATACATGAGTTTTGGGGTACACTTCACATTCAAACTATAACACTCATGTTCCAGAGGTTTCAAAGTACATGTGGTCAGATTAGCTGAATCTGGAGCTAATTTTAGGCAAGATACAGTCTCCACAGCTGATTCTCTCATTTTCCTACAAGAGTTCTCACAATCTCAGGAAACCCAGTCCAGTATATTCTTCATTTCCTGGCATTCTTGGTATTCCAGCATGCTTTCTAGAGTACTCCCATGACCTGCACTTCACAGGGTGACAGAGGCCCAAGTAGAGAAAACTAGGCCTCACAAGCAGAGGAGACTTTAGAGTTCTAAGGGCAAGCCTGTCGTGACCCCTCGCCAGCCAGGGAAACACGACACAGGATTCTTCTTTCAACAGTTTATTCAGGCCTTGAGTCATGTATCATCTTCTAGCGCCCGCGCCCGACACCCCCAAGCACAGCATAATAAAGCCCCCCCGCATCCCAATCCTAAGCCGCCACGTGGATCTCTCTCATAGGGTGGTAAGGGATTGCGAGTCAACTCTCCATAAAAGGAGTTGTTTACCACAGGCCACAGTAGAAGCCGGCGCCATCTTCTAATGGCGGCCACGATCTATAACAATGGCTTACCACAGTTCCCCCTTCTATTTTATATAACAATGCAGGCGAAAGTAGAGGTCCTATCCCACTGTGCAGAAGTGGCTGCAATGTATGGTCCAGTCCTAAGGAGGCGCCTTCCCCAGACCTGATCCCATATCAGCCGACGCCTTTTTTCATAGGGCGGGGCGTGGACGTCAAACCCGCATGCAATAGGACATGCTTTCCTTGAGGTCCGTTGAGGGATCACTCAAGTGCAGTGCTTTGCCTCGCATCCTGCATCGTGACGACAGCGAGAAGTAGGATAACACAGGTAGCCTGGTAATAATAACAAATTTTAAGTTGGCAACACAATCCCTAAGCCCCAGAGGAAGGTAAAGAGTCTGTAGCTGAGAAGAAAGACCAGTCCTGAAACCTATCTGCGTGCAATGGTAACAAGACCTGCAGAGTGCAAGGGCTATTCAGCACTGGGAGAGAGTAAGGAAGAGGACATGCCAATCCCAGTGCAATGTGAAACTAACTTGGGGTGCAATGGCCCTGCCCAGAAAATCACTGCTTAAGATGTGCAAGCCAGATTTGTGGAGAAATGCCATTTTCTAAGGCCGCAAGAACTTGTGCAATCATAGCCTTTTCTTGTGCATGGCGAATTTTAAGGCGACAGAGAAGCCACAAACAAAGTACAACACCGAAGCAACACATTGCCCCAAAAATGCCCACTCCCACCCATTCCTTAAAGAAGGAAAAGGCAGAGGATAGCCAACTGGTGAATTGACCCAAAGTCACTGGTTCGACACGGGTACTATTCAAAACAGCAATCTGAGTTAGTTGAGACTGGATCAAGTTTTCTGCTTCCATGGACCAGGTTCCAGATAGATACTCTCCGATGATGCGGGAGGCATTTCTGGAATCATTAAATCTGACAGAGGTTATACATAAATGCGCACGTTGATCGACACAACCCAAATGTACTAGATGAAACAGCTCCTCAACTTGAGCTTGAAGCAGATCTATCCTTTGATTAGCAGCCAGAATCCCAGATAAAATGTGTTGATTAATTCTACTTTGAGATTCAAGTATAGTGGATGTTTGTTGAATAACCTGATTAATAGTGGCAGCAGTTTGTACCTGGCTGGCCATGGCTACTCCAGCTGTAACTGCTGCAACAGCAGATACTGCCACAGCTGTCACTATAGCTGCCGTAATTCCAAAATCTCTACGGGCTCTAATCAGTTCAACAATAGGAAAAGACTCTGGATCTGCAGTAACCGGAATCGGGACAAAGGTCGGAACTTTCATAACCACTGCCGTAGTCCAGGAGCCATTCCAACACTCAGACAAATAGCAGGTAGTATTGGAACAATTAAGCATCCCCTGTGATGTATCATTAGCCAAAATAAACAGGAACGGAGATTGGAGACAGACTGCTGCGGAGGGTAATGTAGCATTAGATAATTGTGAATTATTTGCAGAAATTTTAAGCCTCCTACCTCGCCCCGAGTCTTGGGTAATGCCAGAAACATTAAACAGCCAACTTTGGACTCCTCATAATTGAGCCAAAGCGGAAATATCAGCTGTGGCTCCCTTTTCATTGGAAATCAACCATTGAAACCAAGACCAACCTGCTCCTATAGAGGAATTATTGTTGGAAGAATTATACAAGTATCTTTTAAGAGAGGGGGAAAGAGAGAAACCTTTAGCGACCTGATGTTTCTCCCAAGAATGATCTTGGCAAGGTATGAATGTTGGGGGGAAGCCACACTCAGGAGTGCAATAAGGAGAAGCCTTAAAATGAGTGGCATTAGAGGTCTGATTAGAAGGAGACAACGGAATTAACACCTGGGAAGTAATGGCCAGAGTGGTAATATTAAGCTCAGAAGTATTTTTCAAGTTTCCTGAGCCCTGTTTTTTCCCTGAGCTAATTTGTAGGAGCGCTGCAACCAAAACTCCCTGCGAGATCCGACTGTACTGCAATGGGTCCTCCCAATTAGTCAAGTTCTTAAGTTTTAAATGAATGCAATCACCCTTGGAAAAACTGAAGCAAAAAACTCCTGTGAGATTGATGCTGGAGAGATTGAAGGACCGATCTTGGTCCCCTCTAGGGGAAACACAAGGAGCAGACATCTCACATGAAGTAGAAAAAAGAGTGGGGAAAACACTAGAATTGCTATGAACCAGCATCGGCATTGGCCACGTTTGAGCTACCGCCCACCACTGCATTGATGTCCCCTGTACCATCGATATCAGCATTAGAACCAGGACACTCAGTAGAAGGATGGTCTTCATCATGAGATTGTTGCAGCGCCTCCTGTTGTTGGTTGATTGGTGTCGGGACTCTTCTTGTCAGGCGTTCTGGAACCCACACCGGCTCCGTCTGGTCCTGTGGGAAAACACAGACAGAACCTCGTGCCGATGCCAGCACGGGATCAGGCCCATACCATTGTCCAGAAAGTACATCTTTCCACTTAACATGCCCAAAGTTCGGGGCAGAGGGCGAACAGTGTCTAGTCGCAGCAGAGCGCCCTTGGATGTCCAAATTCAAGAAATTAATAGTAAATAGAGCCAGGGAGAGGCGCTCTTTCGGGGTGTGGCCTAAGCCAATTCCCCCTTTTTGTTTTTTTAACATCTCTTTTAGAGTCTTATGAGCACGCTCTACAATACCCTGACCTTGTGGATTGTAAGGTAAACCATGGACAAGCTGGATACCCATCTGGCTGCAAAAGGAAGAAAATTGTCGTCCAGTATACGCTGGACCATTGTCTGTTTTAATGGTCTGTGGTAAGCCCCATGCTGCCCAGGCTTCCAAGCAATGCGTGATAACATTTCCAGCCTTTTCACCAGACAAAGCAGAAGCATGGATAATGCCAGAACAAGTATCCACAGACACATGGACATATTTAAGCTTGCCAAAGTCAGGGATATGAGTGACATCCATTTGCCATATTGTTAAAGACCACAAACCACGAGGATTTACGCCCACAGAAGGAGGATGATGCAAAATGACACAATTAGGGCAATCCAAGACAATCTGGAGAGCATCAGCACGGGAGATAGTAAAGTGCTTTTGAAGTGCTCGTGCATTAACATGAAATTTACTATGAAAGTTTCTAGCTTGGTCTAAGGAGGAAACGAGGAACATTCAAGAAGGACGAGTAGCAAGGTCAGCTTGGGCATTGCCAGCAGAAAGAGCACCCGGTAAACCTGTGTGAGCTCGAATATGTAAAGGGTAAAAACAGGTGGAGCGATTCCAAATCAGTGTTTGAAGATGGAGAAAAAGGGAAGACATTACTCCTGAAGTGTGCATGGGACCCACAGCTTCCAACACCTTTAAAGCTTGAACTACATAAATAGAATCTGAGATTAAGTTAAAAGGAAACGGACATTGTTCAAAGACTTTTATGACAATTTGTAACTCCACCCATCGTGGATTGCCAGGAGCAAACTGATGTTGGATAGGAGGTTGATCATTTACCACATATGCTCCAATACCAGTTTTGGATCCATCTGTAAAGATATTTGCAGCTCCTGGAATAGGCGTAGAAGAAGTGATTTTAGGAAAAATGATAGGATGTTCCTTAACAAATGTTATAAGAGGATGTGAAGGATAGTGATTATCTATCTCTCCTGGAAAAGAGCATCGCAATATAGCCCAATTATCCAGGTTAGCACACAAAACTTGAATTTGTTGACACGTATAAGGGACAATCACAGACGTTGGAGGAAAACCAAAAAATTGTATGCTTTGTTGTATCCCTAACATAGCTAAGGAAGCAACTGCATCAGGATAATACTCAAGAGATTTTGCAGGGGATATACGTGGATGTATCCACAATAAAGGACCATCTTGCCACAAAACTCCAGTGGGTTGCCGTACAGTGGCGAGCACACATAATTGAAGAGGCTTATCCTCTTGACGCCTGCAAAGGCTAGCATGTTGTATAGCCTCCTCCACTTTCAGCAGCGCTGACCTTGCTTCCTCAGTAAGATGCCGAGGGGAAGAAAGGTCTGAATCACCTTTAAGAATATCATACAAGGGTTTTAATTCAGCATTGGGAATATGTAAATAACCCCTAATCCAATTTATGTCACCCAATAGTTTTTGGAAATCATTCAAGGTACGTAAATTATCAGTCCTGAGAGTCACCTTTTGGGGTGTAATAGTTTTACAAGAGATACTAGCACCAAGATAATCAGTAGAACCTCCTGTTTGTACTTTATCAGGTGAAATAAACAAGCCTTTTGATTGCAATAAATGTACCAAATCAGTGTAAGCTGCTTCCAACATATATTTGGTTTTGGCTGCCAGCAATATATCATCCATATAATGTATACACTTTAACAATGGATACTTTTGTCTGAGTGGAACAATGGCCGCTCCTACAAACATTTGACACATTGTAGGACTATTGGCCATGCCTTGAGGCAAAACCACCCATTCAAACCTTTGATCAGGTTCCTCATGATTACATGAAGGCAGAGTAAAAGCAAAACGTTCGGAGTCCTGAGGATGCAATGGAATGGAAAAGAAACAATCTTTAATGTCTATACATATCACTGGCCAATTTTTTGGAATTGTTGAAAGCAAAGGCAAACCTCTCTGAATGGGTCCCATGAGCTGCATTTGAGCATTAATGGCCCGTAGATCATGTAACAACCGCCATTTTCCAGACTTCTTTTTAATAATAAATATGGGTGTATTCCATGGAGAAGTGGAGGGCTTTATATGTCCCAACTTTAATTGTTCTTGTACTAAAGCACAAGCTGCAGTCAATTTTTCAGAGGGGAGTGGCCACTGAGGAACCCACACCGGCTCCCCTGTATTCCAGGTAATGGGCACCTGATCCTCAGCGGCCCCTAAGAAAAACCCAGCCCATGTCTATTAAGTTTTTGTTGAGGTTCTAAATGATGTCTACATCCCTGCAAATTTTTTCCTAATCCAAGACCTGGTCTATATCCCATGTCCTGCATTATCTTTTGGGCAACTGTCGAATATTCATTACTAAGTTGAAACCCCATGTCCTTCATAAGATCACGTCCCCATAGAGAGATTGGGAGATCGAGCACATATGGTTGAAAAGTGCCAGAACGTCCTTCAGAATCTTTCCATGATAAATGCCTGCAGCTGACTTGTGGAGCTTCAGCATATCCCAAACCTCTTAGTGATTGATCTGAGAGCTGTACCGGCCATCCCTTTGACCAGTCCTTTAAAGCAATTATGCTACGATCTGCCCCAGTATCTAGTAATCCTAAAATTGATTTGCTTTCTATAGTTAACTTTAAAGTAGGACGGTCCTTCTTATCTAAGGACAAGTAAACGCAATTCCCTCCGGTGGTTCCAATCTCATCACTTGTCCTCAAAAAGGAATCAGCAGGGAAGCGGGTATGTAAACTGGGTAGAATTAGAAATTGGGCAATCCGGTCTCCTGGGGAAATGGACACAATCCCTTTAGGGGCCTCCACCATAACCTTCACTGTTCCTACCATGTCCAGATTAATAATCCCAGGGAAAACATGAAGGCCTCGTAGGATAGAGGAAGCACGCCCAATCAGCAAGCCCACTGTGCCAGGTGGTAAAGGTCCTTTAAATTCAGTCTCCACCAGTTGGACTCCCATTTTAGGTGTTAATACGAGTCTGGCGGCGGAGCAGAGGTCCAGTCCCGCGGCACCTGCAGTGGCTCTCCGCGATTCTTGGGATAGCGCAGGGACGGCCAGGACTCGGTTTCCATTGTCCCATTTTCCATTGCCCCATATATTTGCGGGCCCTGGGGTCGGGGGCCCCCCCGGCCGTTTTTTGACATGTTTCTATCTTTTAAAGGCTGACCATGTATATCTCTGACGGACCTACACTCATTAGCCCGATGCTTTCCCTTTTTACATCTGGGGCATAAGCCCGGTTGACGGCTAACAGAGGTGGGCTCAATTTTGGATGTTCCCTTCTTGTTAGGACATTCTCGTTTAAAATGTCCTCCTTGACCGCACCCAAAACACTTTCCGGCAACAGGGCTGGATTTATGTGATAATTGAAGGACAGCAGCAGCAAGGCCTGCATTAGTTAACGGCCCACCTATTTCTCTACAGACTTTCATCCAGGCCTCTATGCCTTTGTTTTTATAAGGAGTAATAGCTGCTTTACATTCTTTTGTACATTGTTCAAAGACAAGTTGTTTAATCAAGGGCATTGCTCTATCAGGGTCACCAAAGATTTTTCCTGCGGCGTCCACCATCCTGGCAACAAAATCTGAGAAAGGTTCTGTGGGGCCTTGTATAATTTTTGTCAAATTGCCAGACACTTCTCCTCTATTTGGGAGTGATTTCCATGCACGGATACAAATGTTATTAATCTGTTCATATACCTCAGGGGGGTATCCTGTTTGTTGATTAGCAAACCTGCCTTGTCCCAAAAGCATATCCTTATCCCAGGCAGGGCGTCCCACTGCATGATTTTGGGCAGCCTGCTCTACTGCACCCTCTAGCATAAATGCTCTCCAATCCAAGTATTTCCCTGGGGAAACACAAGCGCGGACTAGACTAGCCCAATCTGAAGGAGTCATGCAAAATCTAGTAAGTCCCTCCACCTGAGTAAGGGTGAAAGCGGCATCCATGCCATAAGTGCGGACAGATTCTGCCAAGGTTTTAATTATCTTAAAGTCTAAAGGCTCATGATATCTTCCCCTGTTATTGTCCTGAAATACGGGGTATGCAAGTCCCATATCTGTATTAACTGTCCTCCAAACTTGTGCATGAAAAGATCTCCCGGAACCTTGGCTCCCCCCCACATACGGGGGTGGGGCAACCGGCACCATATCTTCTTCTAGATATTCTACCTCCTCCTCCTCAGAGTTTTGCTGACCGATATTAGATCCCTTCCCCTTCTTACAGTAGGCCTGCGTGCCCTGCATCTCCTTTTTCTTCTTCTTCATTTTTATCTTGCGTAGTTGTTGTAGCAATATATCAAGGTCCTCAGAACTCTCTGAGTCTCTTGTGTTCTCAGGTGTTTTTAATTCGGTCAAATCTGGGTAGAGCCTTCTCCTATTTTTAGTTTCAGGCTCTCTTGCCTTCTCACTACTCTTACTCTTAATACTCTCTGCCACTTCACTATGTGATCCTTCAGATTTTTCCTCATGTAGTTGCTCAAGAACAGCTTGACCCTCACTCACAGCTTCTTGGCATTTACTATCTACTATACATCCTCTAACTAACTTCCAAAGTGGTATAACACCACCCTCTAAGGTGCCTTGCTCACGAGCGAAATCTAGATCTTTCCCTAATTTGTCCCAGCTAGGAATCGTAAGACTCCCTGAAAAGGCAAACCAAGGAGCCGCTATATCAGCTTCTCTCAAAAACATCTGCAAAGTACTCTGCTTTACCTTAAGTCCTTTTGAATGTAGCAACCCATCTAGGGCCAACAAAATTGGGCTTGAAGAGGTAGCGCCCATAATGTTTTCAGAGCTATAAAGAAAGTGAAAGTACAAAAGCTCCACTCTCTCTTTCTTTACAGAGGAGGGTCCCGCTATTAGCTTGCGGATTCCCACTTTACCTGGGAACTTACCGGTGCACCACCCTGACTGCTGAAAGTTCTGGATCCTGGGTTCGAGGAATATGGTTCCCTGTACGGGCCACCAATTGTCGCGACCCCTCGCCAGCCAGGGAAACACGACACAGGATTCTTCTTTCAACAGTTTATTCAGGCCTTGAGTCATGTATCATCTTCTAGCGCCCGCGCCCGACACCCCCAAGCACAGCATAATAAAGCCCCCCCATCCCAATCCTAAGCCACCACGTGGATCTCTCTCATAGGGTGGTAAGGGATTGCGCGCCAACTCTCCATAAAAGGAGTTGTTTACCACAGGCCACAGTGGAAGCCGGCGCCATCTTCTAATGGCGGCCACGATCTATAACAATGGCTTACCACACAAGCCAGACAATATGCTTTGAGATTGCAGAAGGACAGTACCTCATTTCTGACTACAGGCATGATTGAGCAATTACTGCCCAGATTTCATGACTGGACAGAGTTCCAGGCCTCACATAGGGAGAGAGTAATAGAAGATGCCATGCAAACTCTGGCTCAATGATATCAGAATAAGATATATTCTTAGATGCAGCTCTTGTCAGCCAGTTTCTTGCTTACAAGGGGGCTTTGGATTTTGGCAAATCTTCACTTGGCTTTCAAGAGCTAACAAAGTTTTCCTTCCCCTTTCTTTAGTAGGCTACTCTTCTATTTTCATTCTAGACATAGAATCACAATTGTGCGTATGTCACCTTAGATATGGATGCAGTGTGTAAGCAAGGTAACTCTAGCCTCAACCAGAATTGCATAAGCTAGGCCTGTCTATACTGGATAGGAAGGAGCCCATTGTGGCTGGTGGGTCCATGGCCAAGGCTTCTACAACTTTTTCTCTCATTAAATTTATTTCCACCAAAGAAAAATAAAAGATTCCACAAGAGGAAAACAATTATTAAACACATATAGAAATGGGAGTTATACAGCAGAAATATTTTTAAAGGAGTTATAAGAGGGAAAAAAAATTATCTCACACAGGGAAGGAGTCTGCTTGATCCCTATATCAAAAAGATAATCTGGCTGCAGAAGAATAAACATACTCACAAGCTTTGAAACCAGACTCTGATGAAATATAGTTCAAACAAATTAGTCTCTGTAAATGAGGCATATAATATTAAGGACTTAACTCTGGAAGCCCAACATCCCCTCCTGTCCCATAAAATCTTTTATATGTCAGAAATAAAGCAAGCCCAAAGAATAGATTGACAAATCCGACTCCATTAAAATTTAGAAAAATCTGTAAAAAGTAGAAGGAAGTGAAAAAATATAATGATACCTGAGCATAAATATGAGTATGAAAATAATATCAATAGAAATTAATTGTCAGTAAAAAATTTAAAAGAGGAAAAATTAATAAACATAAATTAACTAAGTGTAGAAAAATAGAAAAATTTTGAAGAGTTGTAAGATCACATAGGTGTTATGCTCGAATTCGGGACCCACAAAAGATGACCAGAGACCAAGATCGATGTAAGCAGCAAAGAAGTGTTTATTGTGAGCTAGCTTGGTCCTCTGCATGCACACAGCAACTGGTGACACTGAGAGGCCCTGAGCCCAGAGTTTGCAGCAGTTTTATACATTCTTTGGAGAAGGCAAGGACCCCCACATACATCGTAGCATCTCTTAGCAAATCATCACACACAGCGGGAAAATCAAATAACAACTCTAAAACATGATTAGCATATCAAGTGGCGGGAAAGAATCTGGAAAGAATTATTGGTTAGTTCAAGGGGTTGACACACTTAAAATTGATTGGTCTAAACCATGAAGATGTCGCAAGGGGGTATGTGCCAAGCTGCAGGGCTTCTAGTTTAGATATTGGTCACCACACCTAGTGGGGGCCATCTGGAATTTCAGATATTTCAATATCTTGGCCTATCTTAGGCGATCACCATCTGCAGCTTTTCCGAGAACTGTTTCTACAGAGCTTTTCTGTGGTATTTTCCTGACTTTAGGACAGCAGTAGGTCAGGGGTTAAATTTCAGAGTAAAATGAGGTCCCAAGTAGAATGAGATTGCTTAGGTCTTTCAATAGGAAAATGCTAAATGCTGTGAATTATCAATAAAAAGTAACATACAATAACATGAGGGTGAGTAAGGATAAATGTTAATAAGGAATAAAGAGACATACATGAATGGTAGGATGGCTGATACATTTTTCTGACAGTTACTAATATTAATCCATTTTATACAACCCACTATTTTGTAACAGTGTGTAAAGTATTCATAAAATATTAATATTTGGGGACAAAAATGACACTCTACATCAACAGAAGACAAACTTGAAAGAATTCATTTCCATGAGCAGTGTAATGATTGGATATAGTAAAGCCCCTGACAGCAACACAGCAGCAGATGTTCAACAGATTGAGGCAAAGAAATCATTACAAAAATAGAGAAAGAAAGAGAGAGAGAGAGAGAGAGAGAGAGTATTTACCATAATCCCCATGAGAAAAGAATGGTAAGAATGAGTTACTAAAAAGTAAAAAGAAGCACAACTAAATACATGGTGATATTATGAGTAGTAACAAGAATCACAAGACTCATCATTTCTGTGTACAGATGGGAGATGAGATCAGTGAGACACAACAGCACTCCCAATAAGCCATATATTTATATAAACGAGGATTCCATGGATGTTTAGATTGTCATTACTTATACATACCTTTGTTTTATTGAAAGAATTAACTTTGCTTCTTCAGAGCATATCAACCAATCCACACTGATTTTCAAGCAATAAATTTTAAAAAACTTAAATGTTAAAATAAACATTTAAAATACTGGTGAAAACTATAATTATACGGCACCAAGAATTTATAAAGGGCACAACAGAAAAAACAAATAATGTAAATAGTTTGTTGTACTCACAATTCACAAGGAAATTGACACAGTAGAATGAATATATTCTCAGATATACTCCATGATTGTACAAATGTCAAGACAATTTCTAAAAGTTTTTGACACCCTTGTCAATAATCAAAAATATTAACATATTCCAAAATTTCAGGAACACTTTCACTGTAAAGATATAACCCTACATGGTTCATATATAAGAAATGAGTAAATCATAAGTAGCTCAGGAAAAAATTCTGTGAGGTCCAGCCTATATCCATTTTTCTTGATGTTGAAATGTCCCTCCTCCAGTGTCACCGAAGGACTGAGGATTGAACCCAGGCACATTTCACCACTAAGCTACTTCCACAGGTCTTTCTATTTATTTTTTTTTTCTTTACAGGTTTCACTCATTTCCACAGGCTGACCTTGAAATTTTGACATTCTTGCCCCCACTTTGAGTATTTAATACCCCACTTGGTATTACCGGGATATGCCACTCTGCTCATCTCCATCTGAATTTTTACCCTTCATTGCCCCCCCCACTCCCACATTCATAGTGTTCTATTTGTTCCTCCTTATGTATAAAACACAGGTCTACTACTTACTTTGATCATAACCCTTGATTCTCTGTCACTGTGTATTATTTTATTTTTATTTTTTAATTTAAAAAAATGACAGTGAAGTGCATTACAATTCTTATTATACATATACACCAATTTTTCATATCTCTGGTTGTATATAAAGTATGTTGACATCAATTTGTGTCTTCATACATGTACTTTGGATAATGATGTCCATCACATTCCACCATCCTTGAAAACCCCCTGCCTCCTCCATTTCCCTCCCACCCTTCTGCTTTATCTAGAGTTCCTCTATTCCTTCCATGCTCCCCTCCCTACTCCACTATGAATCAGCCTTCTTACATCAGAGAAAACATTCTGCATTTTTTTTTGTGTTTTTTTTTTTCTTTTTTTGGGGGGGGGATTGGCGAACTTCACTTAGCATTATCTTCTCCAATGCCATCCATTTACCTGCAAATACCATAATTTTATTCTCTTTTATAGCTGAGTAAAATTTCACCGTGTATATATGTTACATTTTTTTATCGATTCATCTACTGAAGGGCTTCTAGGTTGGCTCCACAGTGTAGCTGTTGTGAATTGTGCTGCTATAAACATTGATGTGGCTATGTCTCTGTAGTAGGCTGATTTTAAGTCCTTTGGGTATAGACCAAGGAGACGGATAGCTGGGTCAAATGGTGGTTCCATTTCCAGATTCCAAGGAATCTCCATACTGCTTTCCATAATGAGTACACCTATTTGCAGTCCCATCAGTAATGTATGAGTGTACCCTTTTCCCCACATCCTCGCCAACACTTATTGTTGTTTGTCTTCATAACAGCTGCCATTCTGACTGGAGTGAGATGATATATTAGAGTAGTTTTGATTTGTAATTCTATAATTGCTAGAGATGATGAACTTTTAAAAATATATTTGTTGATTGATTGTATATACTCTTCTTGAGAAGTGTCTGTTCAGGTCCCTGGCCCATTTATTGATTTATTGATTTATTGATGGGTTATTTGTTGTTTTGGGTTTTATTGTTGTTGTTGTTGTTGGGTTTTTTCTTTTCTCTTTTTTTTTTTTTTTTTTTTTTTGGTGCTTAGCTTTTTGAGTTCTTTATATACCCTAGAGATAGTGCTCTATCTGATGTGTGAGGGGTAAAAATTTGCTCCCAGGATGTAGGTTCTCTGTTCAGCTCACATATTGATTCTTTTGCTGAGAAAAAAACCTTTTCAGTTTAAATTCATCTCATGTATTGATTCTTGGTTTTAATTCTTGCATTATAGGAGTCTTATTAAGGAAGTTGGGGCCTAATCCCACATGATGAAGATTAGGTCCTACTTTTTCTTCTATTAGACACATGAAAAACCAGCCTCTACCTCAAAGCAAAGCCTGTCCAAGGAAGGGACATGACCTTTGTCCTTGGAAAGACCCACAGAGCACTCCTAGGCACATTCCCACCCTGCTAAGTTGTTTATCTACAAATAACAGGAGAGATCTGCTGCACCAGGTGTCCCTGACTCAGTCAGGCTAGGTGGGGACCCATAGCAGCCACCAATCAACATGAGACAGGGAAATACCTGGGATGCCAGGAGTTTATGGTGTTGGGAAACCATATAGTTCAGCATGAACACCCCTCTTGGCTTAAACCAATCAGTTCAAAGGAATCCCTCTCTTGTAGTAACCAATCATCCCTACCCAACTTGTTCCCACCAGTGAATGTGCTAATCATGTTTTAGAGTTGTTATTTGATTTTCCCACAGTGTGTGATGATTTGTTAAGAGATGCTATGATGCATGTGGGGGTCCCTGCCTTCTCCAAAGAATGTATAAAACTGCTGCAAACCCTGGGCTCGGGGCCTCTCAGTGTCACCAGTTGCTGTGTGTGCGTGCAGAGGACTGAGCTAGCTCGCAATAAACACTTCTTTGCTGTTTACATTGATCTTGGTCTCTGGTGGTCTTCTGGGGGTCCCGAATTTGAGCATAACAAGCCAAGTTATTTATCCTTCAGACCTGAACTGTAGAAATGAATATCCTAATTTCAGGGCTGGCAACAGAACAACTAAGAATTAAAAGTTCTATAAGAGCTAAAAGCTCAGGCCACAAGTGAATTATGACCCCTGCTGGGACCATCTGGAGTGTAGCCATTGAATTACCTCTTTAGTGGCCCACTGTTCCCCTGGCAGTCAGAAACACTCTCTCTGGGACAAAAATCTCCTGTTATCCATGGATAGCAAAGCAATAAAACCACTGATTTCTTTTTCTCAAAATTTTGTTTTTACTATTGGATTAGCATTAAGGACTAAGACCAGTTTTTGTAAGGAAAAAAAATGATAATAAAGGTATCTTGGAGTGAACCTGCTTCTGCTAGAGTAAGAGGTCTGGTGCTCTGACAAACCCTGATTCCATGCTGAGTATGCAAGTTGGCTGAAGGGCTTATTGAATGCTGACCACTGGAGAATTAGCAGATGGGGTGGGTTTGTCTCAGGTTGTCCTGGAGGAACTGTTCTTGTAAGGAATGGTGGACCTTTCTAACAGCTCAAAGGCTGCTTTTGCCTCAAAAGATGCTTGCCTTCTCTCCTTTTATGACAAGGGTTGGACCACCATTGGTATACTTTGAGAAAAAGGGAACTGAATGCAGTAATATCATGACACTGAAGCCAGATTTAAAGTTAACTAGTTAGGTAAATCGGGGCTAATATCAAGCAAAATCGAAAATGAAGGCCGTGTTGAGAATGGAGTCCAGGAAAGCAAAACAGCACTGGAATGTTAAGGCCCAGAGCCCATCCCAAAGAAATGTTCATGAAACAGCTCTCAGCAAAATGGAGATGCTAATCCAAAAGTCCTTCATGTCCAGATTACTCCTTTGGCCTACTTGTGCCCCACTCTTTGGGCCTTCCCACCTACATTCCATCATTGAAAGATAACTAAGGACAGGAATATGACAGGAATGCAGGAAAGCTGAATGAAGACCTTAGCTATAAAAAGGGGAAGACATCTCCCTTCCATGGATTTCACCTCTTGGGTCCCCTTCTTCCTCCAGGAGAAGTCTTTTCTGCTGTCCTTAATAAAGCTTCTGCTTTCAACTCTAAACTTGCCTCAGCATACTTCTCTGGTGTTATACTTCAACATTGTGGAAGCAAGGATTCCGTAACAAAAGGACATGGCAATAAGTGGTGGAAATACTAAATTAAGACTTGGGGACAGGGATAGTTTTGATAGTCTTTCATTTTAAGATTTGACAAGACACCCGAATTGGTCACAGGACCCTCAGCACTTGGCCAGAAAAAGTTTTTCTTATAACCATATGGCATCAATCTTAATGCACAAGGGGGAAATGGCAGGATTAAAAAACTAAATTCAGCAAAGGAAAAAAAATCTGTGGATCAAAATGAGATAGCTAGATTAGAGAAAAAAATGCAACTCTTCAGCTCTGGACAAAAACAGCAGCTATGCAAAATTATCTGAGAAAGTACAGGGTCCTATATTTTGATTTTAAACCCTAAAGTACCAAGACTACCCAGGATATAAAACAACTGCACCACAAACAGAACTAGTGATACCCATGTAAAGATAAATAGAATCATCTTTCTGGCCTCAGAACCCAGATTAAACCCCCAGGCCCTGGCTCTAACCAGAGGACAAGGTAGAGTAGATGCAAGGCATCCAGTGAAACTCCACCCCCATCTTCTGTGTTCTGAACCTCAGAGCTTTTGTCTGCCAGGAGACACTTCTGGAGATAGCCCTAACTTTTTCCACAGAGCTGAGCAGGGTAAAATGGCCTCCTGGAGTTTCCAATTATCAGGAATGTGCTTCTTAACCTGGAGCTTTTCAAAAAAAGCAGGGCCCTAAAAATGTATGGACTAGCCTGTAATCCCAGGAACTTGGGAAGGTGAATCAGGAGAAGCAAAAACATTTAGTGAGGTTCTAAGCAAATCTGGGGAACCCATCTTAAAAAGTAAAGAATGAAAATGCCTGTGATTTGGCTCAGTGATTAAGTATTCCAGAAAACAATTCATGGAGAGATACATAGATAGATAGATAGATAGATAGATAGATAGATAGATAGATAGATAGATATTGATATGGATCCAGATATTTGCAGCCAAGCTCTTAAAACATGGATTGAGTTGGATTTACCAAATTTCCTACAATAATCTAGTTCTGCCTGATTAAAACAAAAACAAAAACAGAACTTCACACTGATGAATACTAATTGGTGTGAGACCTGAGAGCTGTTGTTATGCTCAAATTCGGGACCCCCAAAAGACCACCAGAGACCAAGATTGATGTAAGCAGCAAAGAGATGTATATTGAGAGCTAGCTCCATCCTCCATGTGCACACAGCAACTGGTGATGCTGAGAAGCCCCGAGCCCAGGGTTTGCAACAGTTTTATACACTCTTTGGGGAAGGCAGGGACCCCCACATACATCATAGCATCTCTTAGCAAATCATCACACACAGCAGGGAAATCAAATAACGACTCTAAAACATGATTAGCACATTCACTGGTGGGAACAAGTTGGGTAGGGATGATTGGATACTACAGGAGGGGGATTCATTTGAACTGATTGGTTTAAGCCAAGAGGGGTGTTCATGCTGAACTACATGGTTTCCCAACATATTATCGACCACCATAAACTACTGGGAGGGTCATCTGGCATCCCAGGTATTTCCCTGTCTCATGTTGATTGGCGGCTGCTAGGGGGTTGCTATGGGTCCCCACCTAGCCTGACTGAGTCAGGGACACCTGGTGCAGCAGATCTCTCCTGTTATTTGTAGATAAACAACTTAGCAGGGTGGGAATGTGCCTAGGAGTGCTCTGTGGGTCTTTCCAAGGACAAAGGACATGCCCCTTCCTTGGACAGGCTTTGCTCTGAGGTAGAGGCTGGTTTTTCCACTATTAACAAAACAGCTTAGTATATTCAGCCAACAGTACTGTTGTTTTATGATTTTCTTGCCGTGTGTGACATCTACCACATTAGCATTTGGCCACATGGTTAAGGTAAATTTCAGGGGGAAAAAAAAAGTCAAACTTTTCCTTTTGCTGCTGAAAGAAATCATCTTAAGGTCTGTGGTTATAGTCCAGAGGTAAAGTGTAGCATTTGCCTAGCATATGTGAAGCCCTGGGTTCAATTCTCAGCCCCACATAAAAATTTTAAAAAAAGGCATTGTGTCCATCTATAACTAAAAAAAATAGATATTTAAAAAAGAAATCATCATAAATGCAATTGCTTAAAATAATAGGAATTTATTCTTTTATAGTTATGAAAGTTTTAAGTATGTTGACAATAGAATAATAGCCCCCCTACCATCTAGAAGATTATGGTGCACCAACAGCTACTCATAACACAGGCTAAGCCCCCTAGCACACAAAGTGGCAGATTCCCCAATGATCAAGTTAGTAGAAACTGTTTTATACTCACAGGAAGGAAGGGGGTAAAGGCCAAAATAAAAACGCAGACCAACAATCACAGAGATGTTTTGTGATTGGAATTCCAAATCTGCTTGTTGCAAGGTAAAATTGTAGAGCTTCTATGGAATACAGTGTGGTGCTATCTATAGAGGCATACACTATGTACATTTAATTCTACACTAGACAAAAAAGAAGTGCAACAGAAGATTCTATGAGAATGCTCTAGTCTCCACAATTGCTGCCTTTGCCACTGTGCAAGTTTGTAGCTGTCACAAACTCTGCAGTTCAGGGCCCTTCAGTACAGAGCCTGAAACCAAATCTACACACAAGTTCCAACCCTGTCACAGTACTATGTCAGAGAAGAGCATGAGGCAAATGTCAACTTTAATGCCATGTACCTGAAGGATAAGAAAAAGAAAGTGGAGGATAAGACAACCTGTAAAGACCAAAATAAAGAAGTGATAGAGAATAATGAGAAAAAAAGATCAGGAGGAAAAAGAACCCACTGAGGGATGATGAGGAGAATGAATGGAATGCAGAAGATAAGGAAGAAGAGGACAAAGACAATAAACTGAATTCTAATTTGGAGAAGACAGAAATTGGGGTGACAATAGGAGAACCTTTCCAATGGGCTTAGGATACGAGACCACTTAGGAAGTGAGAATGGGAAAAACTTGGGTGTGAATACTTCATATACTTTTAGTTCTGGGAACTGCACCAGAGATGCCACACTCTATTTATACCCTAGCCTTCTTATTTCCCCCTGTCAGGATGCTGACACTCCACCTTTGCTCTGCCATTGCTACATCTTCTGGCCTGCTCCATCTGATCCTCCAACTATTACATAATTGCCCCATCCCACTTAACTGCTCCTTCTCTCCCTCCTCCTACTTGCAGTCTGTTAGACTCTCCTAGCAACCCCCAGCCTCAGTTTGTGCACCAGCTGTCTCCTTCTTCATCTCTGGATTTACTTCACATCCCCTTTTATCACAGAGAACCAGGCTGGGATGGAGTGAGGGTTGGAGCCAAACCCCACACCTGCCCTGTTCTCTCATCCTTTTTGTATTAATTAGTAAAGACAAAGTCAAAAGTTTGCTTGTTTAATTATAAAAATAACTCAAATTTTTATTGTTTAATTTTAGTTATATATAACAGACACATTTTAATAAAGTTTTAAAATAATAATCTAATATGACTTTAAACGGACTAGTTGAAAAAGAAAAATTGTAGTTACCTACCACTTGGGAAAATAGAGGGGATAGTAAAAGGAAAAGGGCATAAAGGAGTTGTTGAGGGTAATTCAGGATTAATAATTAATATAACTTGAATGTTTACTATGTCTTTATTTTACTCAAAAAGTTGTGAGGAATTCCAAAAATAGCACTAGGAACACAATAATAACAGATATGTTAATATTGTTGTTTGTGGTGCTGGTTTCAGATAGTTGTATATATGTCAAAAAAGTGTATACCTTACATATATATATATAGAGAGAGAGAGACAGACAGAGACAGAGACAGAGAGAGACAGAGAGACAGAGAGAAAGCAATCCTCTACAAACTTGTAAAAACTAGAATTCATTAATGCTAAGATTAAAAAGAAAACAAAGGGCCTAAATCAGTAAACTAAAAAGAGAACTACAAATTTTTTAGCTTAACATTAGTCTCAATAGTTTAGAAAAGGTAAATTAAAAAAATAAGAGTAGAAGGGAAAAAAAGAAATTAAAAGCATAATTAAATGTATTGAGAATGTACATGCTATAGAATCACAAAGTTGGAGCTTTCTTTTTTTTCCTTTCCTTTTCTTTTTTGTTTAATTGTAAGTGAACACAATACCTTTATTTTAATTTTATGTGGTGCTGAGATGTTGAGAGCCACAACCAAGTCAATATGGCGCTTGGCATTTTACCAGAAGGAGTGGTTGAGAAGTAACACCAGCGAGCCATCAAGATGATGATAATTAAGTTAAGCTGTGTATAATTATTAAGATAATGACTGATTGCTGTAACTAGATGATGCTAAATTGAAACAAGCTGTGTATTCAGTTATGTATATAAACCTCTGCTGTCTGACAATAAGGCGGCTCCTTCTACCTCGGTGCCTGCTACTGTTGAGTTCTCACAGAGTTCCCGTTGAGTTTCCGTTGGTTCTCGCAGAGTTTCAGTTGAGTTCAGGTGGCGTTCCCGTTGGGTTTGGGCAATAAAGTAGTTCTTGTTTGAACCTACAAGTGGCTCGTGACCTCCTGGTTATTTGTGCCCAGCCAGACTGCGGCACTGAGAATCAAATACAGTGCCTCATGAATGCTAGGCAAGTACTCTACCACTGAGCCACAATGCCAGCCCAAATAGTAGAGTTTTTAAAAAGCAAATGAAATTAAAATAGCTTTTGTAAATTTAACAACTGAAAAATATGTTGATTACATATAATGTAGTTGTCAATCATCACATAATCTGGGAAGATCCTGAGCTGCCTGCACACTCCTGCCAAATAGATGCTGAGATGGATGCTGAAGAAGATTGTCCAGGGTCTCCACAGCCCTGTCTCTATTGTTTAAATACATGAAATGCAAACACCTTATTTGGCAATTTTGCCTTAGAGATAATTTAGGTCAGGCTATAATATCTATTTCCTCCCATGATCCAAGTCCCACACCTAATAAGGAGCTGGAAGCAGGATGAACTGTAACCCATTCTAAAGCCAACACATCCCCACCAGAGTAAAACACTAATGCTACATTTCTTATTCTCTTCTGACTTGGAAAGGACAATTATTCAGCAGGAATTGTGATATATGTACATAGAATATAGTACTAAATATTACATATTTTAATACAAACAGAATCTTTTCATATATCTAAATGATCTTTGGACTCTCATTCCAGGATACAGAAAATCCTAGTTTAGTTTACATCAAGGGCAAATACACCCTTTACAAATCAAAGGATAGACTGAAATTTAAAATGTGGTCAATTTCATTAGAGTTTATCAATTATAAAACAGGTTGCTCTAGAAGGAGGGAAAGGATCACCAAGTCTTATGTTTTCTTTTCTTTCTTTCTTTCTTTTTTTTTTATGTTTACTAGGGTTTTTTTTTTTAATCCCAAAAATACATAAACAGAAACCTCTTCAGATGCCAGGAGGCCTTTGCACATCATGTGGTATTACATTTACGTCACAAAACATTGTCTTATGAAAGTCAGTACACAGCTCTTTAACACAATTTGTGCATATGTGTATACACATTCAAATTAAGGAGACTTTTTTCCTACTTTACATAGTCCTCTGGTAGAAAATCTGGAAACTGGACAGTCCCCCTTGATTTCCAGCCTTGGATGTAAATACAACCTTTGAACAATTTTTAAAGGATGAAATGTGTAGAAACATTCTACACAATCTCTTTTAGATATACATGTTAGATATATGTTAGAATAAAGTAAGAATCCTACCACATTAACAGTGTTACTCAAAGGAAAAAAGGAGATAACATTTGAATAAAGATGCAAAACTTTAGGACAGGATGATCAAAAAATTTTATATACATGTTCTTAAAGAAAGTAATTTTCTCTTAACAGATCCACAATGCATTTCAGCCTCTCATGATATTAAATCAGCATCCATTGGTAGTAGCCATGATCTTCCTGTGCAGTCATGAACTTAAAAAGATGCTTTATGGCACCTGTTTAAGTTAAACAGTTACTAATGAGGTCATGTGGTAAATCCCCCTCCTTTTCCACCCCACAAAAAGCCAAGTGCAAAATCAACTTCTATGACAAGATCTCAACCAGGTCAAAGTTTTGGAGGCTGTTTTGGTGACAACCAAAGCTAAAGATTCTGTTTAGGGGTTTGCCCCGAAACAAAAACTCTGGTCCACAAAGCTTAAATAAATAAAAACTACAAAGAGAACAAGCCATGATTCACCTTCAAATAAGAGTTTCCTAGGTAGCAGTTAAGAAAGCAACTAAGGCCAAAATGCTACTAAAACATACTGTTGTAATTGGTGAGACTCTTCTGAAAACAAACACAAGTCCCACAAACATGGGGCTGATGTGCCACAGGAAAAAATTTCAAAACCTAAGTCAGTGTTTTTTTTTTTTTATTTCCACAGTCCAGTAATTTATTTTAAATTGGAGTAATTTCAAATTCCACAAACAAAACTGAAGAACAGCAATATTTTGTTTGAATTCTCTCTTCTGTACACTCAGTGATCTAAAACACCACAATATCCAACATACACAAACCTCAGGGGAAGGGTTAGTAAATACACACAAGATTGGAATCATGGTGCTTTGTTCCTAAATGGAATGGTCCCACAGAAAAAGCACAGGATACAGCACAACGTAAGGGCACCTGTTACATATGAAGTGAACAAAACACACTAGCATTTTCTATATGCATAATGGGGAAACCTGCAAAGGTTAAAGGGCCTTTATGCTCATTTTAAAAATCAGGCAAGTTGTCTGTATGCATTCTTCAAATAATTTGGAGAGCACTGCAATCCAATGTAGGATATGCTGATTAGTGTTGTCTTTGTTGGCCTTGACAGTCTTGCGTGATATGGTCACATACCAGTCTTTTTGCTTTAGCTTTTTTTTTGAATAAAAGATTTAAATGCATTTAGACAATACATATTGTAAGCTGTTTACATACACTAAGTTTAAGAGAGTCAATATTAGAGTTTCTTTGTTTTTTCAAACACTACAGAGTGCAAATCAGGTTCTTCACAATGGATTGAATATTAAGCAGATTTTCAAAGAATGAGGAGGGAGGGAAAGCCCACGTGAATACTATTCCCCGTTGAAAATGAATTCTAAAATGATGCGGTGAGTCAGTGTTCATAAACTGTAAAATAAAGCTGGTCAGCAACACAGGAAAGAATTAAGGCAATAAGAGGCATTACAGAGATCACCACAGTGCTCTTTGAGGCAATCCTGAAGTCTTCCAAGGAGGAAGAATGTCAATGGTTTGTGTTCTTAAGTTTGCTAGCTGTCAGATACTACTTCTTCCTCCTCCTCATGTGTCATCTTCCTCTTCCTTTCTGTCTAGTTCAGAGGTATCTAATGACTCATGAAGCAAGACATTCTCTCTGCTGCTGAATCCAAATTTAAGCACATCTTTTTCTTTCAGTTCATAGTACCTGTGGCTCAATGCGCTTGTTCAAGAAGGTTCCATTGCCTGAGCCAAGGTCAATGATGTAGGGCTTCACCCTTCAGACAATTGTGGGATCAGCATGGGTGTATTCCACAAGCTGATATTGTAAGACTGCATGCTGCTTTGAACAAGAGGGATGATCAATTGGAATGTCTGGAATGCTGCAGTGTTGACCCAAAAGGTAAGCCCTTAGTCCATGTACATGACTGGAAATACCCTCATCATTTTTAAGGATGTGGAGATGCCATTGTTGTTGTTTTTTTTGGGGGGGGGGAGGAATATGAGCTTCTGGGGACTTACTGTATTTAATGACTACACCCCTGAAGGTGTTGGTGTCCAAGAAGTGCACCAGAAAGTTCCAAGCTTGTTTTTTCCTTAGCAGGCACCTCTTTGTCTTTATTGCCACCAGGTGGAGGAATCACCTCCTGAGCCTCATTAGCACTGCCACTGACTTCATTCTTCCTATGCCTGGCTATATAAAACTTGGCTCTTCCTCAGCCTGCAGGTTTGGGCTGTCGGATCTAGCCTTCTCATCAGAACTTCTCCTGATGACCCCGGTGTCTGTCTCGGTCACCGTTCCCAGCTCTGCTGTGTTCCTGTTCTGATTGGTGCTGCCCATCCTGCCGCGCCTGCTTCACTTTGACTGTTGGGTGGTGAGGACTTCAGCTTCTCTTATTCCAAAGAGACTTGCTTCTTCTCCTTGAAGGCTTCTCTTTTGGGCAGGGAACCCGGATAACTCCTCTGGGCTCGGTTCCGCGGTGGCCAGGCTCCCTGGACAGCGGAGAAGGGCTGCTGCCAGAGAAGTCCAAACAGCTGAGGCGCTCCTGCTTCACCACCGCCATACCCGCCGGCTACCACGTCCCCATCCCGGTGCCTTCGCCGGCTTCCCCTCTCCCTCACTCTTCACCTCCTTCATTCTGCGAGTTTGGTTGACTAAAAGAAAAAAAAAAAAAAGAGGTCCATTGACGTCTTCTTCCTGAAGAGAAACGACGAATTTGGCCACCGAACTCCCGCTTCCAGGTGTGCACTTAAAGTCTTATGTTTTCAAAACAGATATACATGGGCTAAAGAGGCACGCAGAGGAAAACTTCTTTTTTAGGGGTTTGGAGTAAAAAAAAAAAAAAAAACAGTGAAGGAGGGACATATGTTTACTGACAGTACCATGAATAATCACAGAAATGGAATCTGGAGCTCGAACAAAGGTGATTCAATATGTTGTGTTTGGGTAAGTGCATGACACAAGTGCCCATGAAGACAAGGTTATAAGGTTCTGGAACAAAATTGATGTGCGTGTCAGATAATTGTTAAGCAGTATCTACAAAGTAAGTAAAGGTGTTTTGTCAGCTGTGTGGTCATAGCACCTACTGGTATCAATAATCTCCCTAAAGCCACTGAGTAATCTGAAAACTTAGAAATGAGAGAACACAGGATTCTAGGTAACAAAAAGCTTCTCCATGTCATGCAGAGAAATAAGAATGACCTATGGACATATCTGTACCAAATTGCTTCTTAGCTACCTGAAGTCCTGTCGGCTTCTAGTATAAGTGATGTCAATCAGGAGAAAATATTCTTCCACCACATTGTGAGGACAGTATTATGAAGACAAGATATCCAAGGTGAATTTTTTGACTTTAGAGGCACAAAAGTTTTCACTTTTTTCCCCCCTGTACGAGGGATTGAACTCAGGGGCCCTCAACCACTGAGCCACATCCCCAGCCCTACTATGCATCAGGGTCCCACTGACTTGCTTACTGCCTTGCTTTTACTGAGGTTGGTTTTGAACTTGCTATCCTCCTGTATCAGCCTCTGGAGGAGCAGGGATTGCAGGCATGCACCACAGTGGGTGCCCAGCTTTCACTTTTTTATGTTAAGGGAAATCTTCAGAAACAACTATGTCAACCCAGATTCATCATAGGGGCAAATGCTTGGAGGTTACAGGGTGAAAGAAAGCACACCACAGGACCCCAAATATGAGTATGACCCAGATGTAAAAAGTCTAAATAGCTGATAATCATTTGAAAGGTAACTCAAGCTTATCAGTTGGAAAATTGGAAATGAAAAGTGTAATTTTACTTGAAACATACCCAAGAGATTAGCCATTTTTTAAATG
Source organism: Marmota flaviventris (assembly GCF_047511675.1). Lineage (NCBI taxonomy): Eukaryota > Metazoa > Chordata > Mammalia > Rodentia > Sciuridae > Marmota > Marmota flaviventris. The sequence continues at coordinate 40,123,991 of NC_092516.1, read as the reverse complement.
CCAACACCCAAGAAATGTTGGCTGCAAAAACCAACTACTGTCAAAGATCCTGGTGATAATATAACATGTGCCATTTTTATGTGATGAAATCTGGTTGTAGTTGTTAAAATCGTACATGTGAATATCCTTTCATTCTGTGTCCATTTTGCTGGAAGCCTTTCTTTAGAAGGTGACTAATTTATGCTACCAGTTGACTTGTGTTTCTTCACCATATTTTGATGTTCTAAATACTCAGATCCTTAGACTCTAGTTCTATTTGAATTCTTGGTTCCTAAAGAAATGATTAAGGTTGATGTAGTAAACTGGAATGAAGTCTAACCAATAACCTTTTTCTCCATATAAGAAGTGTTAATAAGGACGTACAGAAGTTGAAAAATGGCAATTATGCATGTATCAATCTCCCTAGGTCACAAAGTGGTTTCACATTGGTGTGCAAGCAATTCAATGGGATACAATTCCCATCAGAAGGTAAGATTATGGGTTATAAAGTGCAGATCCCTGTTCATTCCCTGTTTATTTCTAAAACAGTTTAGAAAACCTTCTTCTAGTGACTACTTGGCAGCCCTGAATTCTAAAAAAATTGCATCAGAAATTTATGGCCACAATCAAATATAAGACTGGCAGCCTAAGCACAGCTTTTAGAATGTTTACTATCAAAAAGTGAAGAATAACTAGCACTCCAATTATATAGGTTTGGGAGAAAGAAGCACTTTCACACTATGCTAGAATATAACTTTAGTACACCTATTCTTTGAAATAGCATGAAAGCTCTTTAAAAGCTAATTGTAAAACTACCATATGACAAAGTAATAATAATGCTGAGTAAATGTTCAAATAAATTGGAGTCAGTTTATTACCTAAATTGTGCATCATCATCTTCACTGTAGCAGTATTCACAGTAGGCAAGATAAATAATTGAAGTGCCTTTTGGAAGAAGCCTACACCAGGAGATTCGACCCAGCTACAGGACACTAATCCATTTCCCTAAATTTAAACTGCTGTCTAACAGGATAAGACCCAGGTACTAATATCCACTAGACACTCCAAGAGACCTTAAATATGCCATCTGTGGGATCCCAATGTCAGATAGTTCTAAAACACAGGACCAGGAAAATATCAGAGTAAGGAATGAAAACACAACATACACTCTACAGGGGGTAATTCTCAGTCCAAAGACAGTCCCACAAAGTGTCTGGCCTCAGAAAGACAAAGGGAGGATAAAAGCACTAATAATTCTTTAAAGTCAAGTGATTTTTCTCTTATGAGAATGGCTAATAAGTAGAAAACAAAGCTTCTATTTTAATTATTTCCTGTGGTGGTGGAGAATTTACACAGAAGAATGTTAAGCCAGAGTTACATATGCAGTGATCCTTTATTTATTTATTTTTTATTTCAGACAGTTGCTAAATTGCTGAACGTGTACATAAATAAGTACTTTGGGTTGACCATGAAATTACAATTTTCCTGCCTTAGCCTCCTGAGTCTCTGGGATTGCAGGCATGTGCCATTATTGCACCTAGATAAAAAATAAACTATTTAAAATTTCTATCCAGTTTTTGGTGAAAGTACTGTTCCCATTTGAAATGTAACATGAGGAACAACTAACTGATAATATTATGGAGAGAGGAGGTTCTCATTGGCATTATGGAAAAAGAACCTGGAATTTAAAAAATTAGGTGACAAATATATAAAGACTTAGTCTGGAAGAGAGTGTTCTGGATTTGATGTTTTGCATCCCTTACATTTAGAAACTTCAGGATTATTCAGGGAAGGTGGCAACTCAGGAGAGTGAGGTACAAGTTCAAGGACTGCCTTACCAAATTAATGAGACACTTTCTAAAAATACAAAACTTTAAAAAACTGAGAATGTAGTTCAATGGTAAAGTACCTCTTAGTTCAATCCCCAGTAACCACCTCCCCACTGCTGAATAATAAAGGGAAAAAAGAATGAAGAAAAACAACCTCAGGTGAAAGGAGGAACTGAGGCCCCAGCAGAAAACGGCTCCCCTCATTCAGAAAAACAATACATAAAATTGTGATTCTGATTCACCCTAGACATAAATAACCACAATCGGAGAAGATTCTGGGTTGCTGGCACATAAGTGCTCAGATATTACTTCAGATAAACTGATAAACTGCACGGATAGGACAGGATCCCTAAGCTTTCCACTGCTGACATACGCTCCATTTGGCCAGTAGAGGGACTTAGGGCTGACCTGCTCCAGAAGAGAATTCGGTCCTGCAGTCTCCAGAGACCACCTTGGTCTGCCAGGTGGGTGCAGCTAGTTTCAAAGAGACTTGCTTCCTAATCTCCAGATGTCACAGTGCTCTCACAATTTGCTCTCTTTTGATGTGCCAAGTGCATTCCCTACAGGTCTTTCAGCACCTGGAAAACAGAGCAAACTAAGCCTCCTGACCATAGGAGGGGGAATCTAGAGATGGATACTAAGAGTGGGAGGCTCCAGAGACAAGAGCTTCGTGGGACTGTGAAAGCCTGCCCCTCTTTACTAGCTGTGTGTAGGATTGACAATACTTACCTAAGTGCTTCTGAGAGGAGTTAAGTCTTCACCCCCTCAGACTGAGCCTGGTGAGTTTTCTGAGTGACAGATAATATGAAAGGCAGGAAAGAATGAAATGAAAGAATGAAATCAGAAAAACAAGTATTTGCTGGTGATGGGAGTTTTTTGTATTTGTGGTGATGGGAGTTAAAATGCAGATTCTCAGGCTGCAGCTAATTTAAGACAGGTTTTTCTTGTAATATTGGGATCCAGCCCATGCAGGAGGTCATTTGCATTTACCATTGCATATGCAAGTTTCTCATTTATCATTTACCATTGCAATTGCAAGTTTATTGCAATTTATGGAATATATATGTCTGTATATTATCCATGAATGGTAATAATATAATGACAATTACTGTAAAATTGCATTTAACTTTTGTGCCCTATGGTCTTCTAAGGAAACAGATTGTGCTTTGAACTGTAAAGGGAAAACCTAAGGCAGCAATCACCATTGAAAATACAACTTGAAGCATGAGAATAATTTAAAATATTCTAGAATTTAGATTCAAAAGTAAAAAACATAGTTGAAAGAGATTATAATGACAAAGCACAGTATATCCAAAATATTATCATTAATTGGCCAATAGTATAACTAATGAGGTATAGATATTTTTGGACCAACAGAAAAACTGACTCTCTATGTCAATTTTCCAGCATATCTCAATTCACAGCACCCACATTCCAAATTTGAGCTTTAATTCTACTAACCTCAGGAAGATGAAGCTTTCAAACCCTAATTTTTATGCTCAAGATCAATGATAGAGTATCTTACCAATATTTCCCCTCAGGTCCAACAAACACTAACGATACTGCCTTTTGTAAGAGTAGGAAGCTCCAACCAGAAAGTATCCAGAAGTAGACCAGTCTTTTCCACCTAATGTTGGCCACAGGTCCATTTCCATTCCAGGCTTCAGACAAGAAGCAAAAGAAGATTAATCCAAGGATATAGGGTCCCATGTTTTCAGATCTATCCACAGATTTGATTCTATTGTTTAAATTCATTAAAGGCAAATTTCTTAATTTATAATTTGACTTTAGACCTAATGACAAGGCCATTGATATTTTCCTCATATGACCAAAGTTCCATGATTAATAAGGAGATGAGCTGGGAATTGTGTTTAATTGGAAAGACTAACAACTTTACTAGACCACATGACTCATGCAGCTTTTCTTATTATTTTAAGACTTGGTTAGTGACACTTATTCAAAATAGTATAGTTTGTGTGTGTGTGTATGTGTGTGTGTGTGTGTGTGTGTGTGTGTGTATATATATATATATATATATATATATATATATATATTAACAAAAAGAAAACTTTCTTTTGTATCTCAGTGGTAGTGGGGATCCCACTTCATGACCCAGGGAAATCTTAATTCAGTTTGTAATGAGAACGAAAATATCAGTCAGAAGTAAATTTAAGGGCTGGGGTTGTGGCTCAGAGGAAGAGCACTTGCCTTGTATGGGTGAGGCACTGGGTTCAATCCTTTGGATGATATAAAAATAAAATAAATATATTGTGTCCACCTATAACTAAAAATAAATATTAATTTTTTAAAATGAAGTAAATTTAAGCCTTTATTACAAATCATAATGATAGTTTGAGAACATCAGGTTTCTACATAGTTTTTTAAAAGCAGGTGAACATGGTTATAAAGGCATGTAACAGAAAATTTCTTTATTGGAGACATAGAGTAAGCAGAAAAAAATGAGAAGCATATAACTAGTTGCATCACCTTAAATTACCAGAGAATTGGAATCTGGAATTCCATGTCGATGACATGTGTGACTATGGTGAAAATGTTATTACAAGCTTTGTAAATAAAATTAATGTGAAAGGCAGATAATGGTTAAACAATCAATAGCTATACTCTGTCTTCCAGGTGTTTTATCAGCTATAGAGCCACGCACATAACTTCTATTAATAGTCACCATGAAAAATATTATCTAGCTTTGTCCTCTAAAATTATCCCCTTTGTAGAGATGAGAAAACATAGGTTTCTGGATGTCAAATGGTAACTCAGCATCATACTGAGAACTAATGAAAAACAGAATTATATAAACTTTTTTTCTATACTCCTGAAGTTAAATTTGTTCCTGATAGGTGATGTAAGTCTGAGATATTATTTTCAACCATTATGAAGAAAGTGCCTAGAGAAGACATCCCAGGAAGACCCTGTGATTTAAGTAATACAAATGTTTTTCCATCCTTTATGTTAAAGGAAGCACTCTACAACAGCAATGTCAACCCAGATTCCTCAGAGGGGTAAATGCTTAGAGACTATAGGACATTAAAAGCACATTGCAGGACCCAGAATCTGAGTATGACTTAGGGAAGACAAAAATCTAAATGGCTAAAAACAAAAATTGTTGTAGCTGTTTTAGAAAACAAGTGCCATTATGTTGTTATCGCCACAATCTATTCCTCAGTGAAGTAAAATTCCATCACAGATAAAATTAAATTGTATTAATGAATGGATAACATTATACTCTAAAAGGATTTTAGATTGCTACTCCTCTTACAGAACAACAAAAAAGCAAATCAGCTGGGTGTGTTGAGCTTCATGCTATTTGCTATAATGTTTCAGTGTTTACCAAAAAAATGGGCAATGCTCTATGGGCCAATCTCATGCTGAGGCAGGAAGGCAATTGCAATTTGAACTGTGAAAAGTGTCAATGAATGGACTTGCAATATGAAAATTTCTATGGGAAATTGAGGGATATTTTAATGCTCATTAGAACTCTTTTCAAGGATCATAAGGTGACTGAAATCAATAATCAAATATCCCTATGTATTTGCTTAAGAGTCCATCTGTTTCTACGAATGAGTGAATGTGGGCATAGTGCAGGAATGCAGCAGTGGAAAGAATCTAGAGAAATTCCTCTTGTAAGCTGTTGATGGTTGCACAAAACTGCAATCCCAATGCCTCAGGATCGTCGGTCAGTAGAATCACATGTTTGAGGCCAACACCAGCAATTTAGAAAGACCCTCAGCAAAATTTGTGAGTCACTGTCTCAAAATCAATTTTTACAAAAGAAATAAAGGGACTTGAGATACAACCAACTGATTTTGAAAACAGTTAGTCACTATAAGAGAGTGTCCATAAGATTATCAGAAGGTATCTCAGCAGAACTTTGCAGAGAGGAAGGCGATGAGATAATATGTTCAGAAATCAACCATGAATACATTAAGAGTGCCTGGTAAACAACATTACTTTGAAGGCATGTTTTTTCAAAGTAACTTGGAGAAAAAAAGGAAGCTAAAGTAAGAAGGGCATTTCCCAGAGAGTGTTTGGAGTTAGCTTTGGTCAAATGACTAATCGGTACACAGAAAAGCATACACTTTTGAAAGAAATAAAGAACAGTAAACAAAATCCCTTCTATCTAAAAGCCAAAGTAGGACAGGTGCTGTAGATTTCTGCTAGAGTACTTACTTAGAATAGGAAGGCTGGGTTAAACCCCAGTACCACATACACAAAAATAAAAGTTACAGAACAATTGAAAGGAGGCTAATGGATACCTTAGTTGGTATAAGCAAGAAATAGGTGGAGAACATTGATGAACTTTAAAAGAAAGGAACTTAGAAAATAATTGAATGGATTAAAGTGCAAATAAGCAGTAGAAAACATTACTTTGAATGGTAATTTTGTTTTGTAGCAGTGATTGGACCCAGGGGCTTCCTAATGAACTACATCCCCACCCCACCTTTTTAATTTTATTTCAAAATTTAATCTCCTTCCTTCCTTCCTTCCTTCCTCCCTCCCTCCCTCCCTCCCTTCCTTCCTTCCTTCCTTTTCTTTTCTTTTCTTTATTTTTTATATACACAACAATAGTGGAATGTATTACATTCATTATTACCCATTTACAGCACAAGTTTTCTTAACTCTGTGTATAAAGTATGTTCACGCCAAATTATGCCATTATACATGTACTCCTTTTTTTGCATTACAATTCTTAATACACATATATACCACAATTTTTCATATCTCTGTTGTATGTAAGGTGTTTTGACACCAACTTCAAATCTTCTTAAATTTTGTAATAATTTTGTATAATGATGACCATCACATTCCCCCATCCTTACTATTCCTCTTCCCCGTCCCTTTCCCTCCTACCCCTCTTCCCTATCTAGAATTTATCTTCCTCCTGTGCTCTCCCTCCCTACCCCACTTTGAGTCATCCCTGCTTATATCAGAGAAAACATTTGGCATTTGTTTTTTTGGGGATTGACTAAGTTTCACTTAGTATAATCTTCTCTAACGCCATCCATTTGCCAGCAATTGCCATGATTTTGTTCTTTTTTAGTGCTGAGTAATATTCCATTGTGTATAAATGCCACATTTTTTTATCCATTCATCCACTGAAGGACATCTAGTTTGGCTCCACAGTTTTGCTATTGTGAATTGTGCTGCTATAAACACTGATGTGGCTGTGTCCCTGTAGTATGCTGTTTTTAGGTCCTTTGGTTATAGTCCGAGGAATAGCTGGGTCAAATGGTGGTTCCATTCCCAGATTTCCAAGAATCTCCATACTGCTTTCCAAATTGGCTGTACCAATTTGCAGTCCCACCAGCAATGTATGAATGTACCTTTTTCCCCACATCCTCGCCAACACTTGTTGTTGTTTGTTTTCATAATAGCTGACATTCTTACTGGAGTGAGATGGTATCTTAGAGTAGTTTTGATTTACATGTATCTGATTGCTAGAGATGATGAGCATTTTTTTAATATATTTTTGATTGACTGTATATCTTCTTCTGAGAAGTGGCTGTTCAGGTCCTTGGCCCATGTATTGACTGGATTATTTGGGTGTTTTTTTTTTTTTTCTTTCTTTTTCTTTTCTTTTTTTTTTTTTGTTGCTTAGCTTGTTGAGTTCTTTATATACCCTAGAGATTAGTGTTTTTATCTGATGTGTGAGGGGTAAAAATTTTCTCCTAGGATGTAGGCTCCCTGTTCACCTCACAGATTATTTCTTTTGCTGAGAAAAAAACTTTTTAGTTTTAATCCATCCCATTTGTTGATTCTTGGTTTTAATTCTTGTGCTATAGGCATCTTATTAAGGAAGTTGGGGCCTAGTCACAAATATTAGGGCCTACTTTCCCACCCCTTTTGTATATTTTATTTTGAGAAAGGGTTTCACTATGTTACTTAGAACCTCACTAAGTTGCAGAGGCAGGCTTCAAACATTTGATCCTCCTTCGACAGTCACCCAAGTTACTGGGATCATAGGTATAAACATGCTTGCTCATCTAGATATTCTGAGTTTTATCCAAGAACAAAGAATAACTTTAAAAATCCTCTCTTCATCACACTATTTTAGCAATTTCAAAAGAAATCTTAAGTGAGCTGTGCTTTTGCACTAAGTAGCTATTTCTACAACACCACATTAAAAGTGTTTACTTCTAGTTTGGTAATAAAAGAACTTTCATTATTTAATATGTACCATGAAAATGAGATTTCAGATATTAGAGCCAGAATGTCTTTATGCCCTTCTGGGAACTCTGTTCTTAGGGTCAAGCAACAATTATATCTGGGTGGCCCATCAAACTTAAACATATAAACCTCAATGTTAAAAAAAAAAGTTACTAAATATCTGTGGAGACATGCTTGTAATTTCAGTGTCATGGAATGCTAAGAGAAGAGGATTTAAAGTTTGAGGCCAGCCTTAGCAACTGAGGTAAACCTTGTCTCAAAATAAAAATATAAAGATGGCTAAGGATGTGGCTCAGAGGATAAGTGCCCCTGGGTTCAACCCCTCATACAAAATATTATATATATATATATATATATATATATATATATATATATATATATATATATATATTTCCACACACATACTGGGGATGTAGCTTAGTGATAGGAAGTGTTTGTGTTCAAATGCCAGTGTTAAAAAAATTAAGCCTTACTAAATATAAACCAGAAAAAAATACTAACATTTCATTTATTATATAGACTTTCATTCAGCTATAATCTCATCTTAATTTTACATAAATATTATACCCATCATTCTGAAAGAGGGATAGGAGGCACTGATGCTCTCTAACATTATGAATATTAATTAAATCAAGTTTTGGCATTTATAAATTGGGTAGATATAACAGAAATCCACAGTCGAAATCCCTAGACACTCAGCTAAAATAAATAATAGGGCTTTTAATATAAATCAAAATCATACCTTCAAGGACCAAATCTTAGTGTAAAGGACTCAATTTTTAAAAATGTCATTCCTTGAAATCCTAATGTTTGCTGTTTCCAATTCTGTGAATAAAAATGGCACATCATGGCAGATTATGACCATTGTAATACTGTTTCTCATTTTTACATCCCCTCATACACAATATAAACACTGGTGATCCTTTTGATATCTTTGTCATAGATATTCTGTTTTTTTTTTTTTTTAGTTGTGTTGGACCTTTATTTATTTATTAATTTATATGTGGTTTTGAGAATCGAACATAGTGCCTCACATATGCTAGGCAAGCACTCTACCACGGATGATCTCTTCAATTTCTTTTCAAAACCTCAGCCCTGTCATAGATATTCTTAAAGTGCTTTGTTCACTGTCTATTTCAACAACCACATCTCAGTTTGCCTTTACTTCAAAATGATATAATATAACTCTTGGAGGATACATATGAGGTAGTCTAAATTGCTTTGCCATCACACATGATCTTTGCATCTATATTTTATCAGAAGTACAAATATTACATTAAACTGATGACATCTTCCTCTAAGCAAATAATTTTGTAACATTCATCAAGAACATGCTAGTCTAAAATTTTGCTGTGCATGGTAGCACATGCTTGTTATCCCAGAAACTCAGGAAACTGACACAGGTTGATTTTAATTTTAGGCCTTACTGTGAAGTTTAGTGGCATTCTGTGAAAGAAAGAGAGAGAGAGAGAGAGAGAGAGAGAGAGAGAGAGAGAGAGAGAGAAAGAAGAAAGAAAGAAAGAAAGAAAGAAAGATTAAAGCACCTAAGAGTGTGGCTTAGTGGTAGAATGGTCGTGAGTTCAATCCTCTGTACTTGAAGAAAGAAAAAGATTAAAGGAAAAGAAAGTTAAATAAAATGAGTGATATTAACTAAAACACCTTTCACATCTTATCATACATAATTTGACTATTAAAAATTATTCAACAAATTATTCAGCCTCCTTATAGATCTAATATATCAGGTTTAACTGAAAAATATGATGATCTCCTCAATTTCTTTTCAAATACCACTCCAAAGGACACAAACACTTGAATGCATCTCTGTCTTCTCTCAGAACTTGTCTCTACATTTAAGATGACCTTGCACTATCATACTTCACATAAAAATAGAAAAATGTCATTATTCCTTCTTTTATTTAAAACTGTGGTATTTATGAAATTCTTTATCAACACCCCAACCACTTTCATTATTTTTTTTTTTATTTTGCCCCAACCCAAAAGACATAGAGCCCAGGTGCAGTTCACATACTCTTCCCTTTTCATTAACTATAGGTTTTTCTGTAGTCCAGGCATCTGTATATCTAAGGCCTCCTGGAGCCCAAATTTCACAATCCAAAATTTATTCTAGATATTCAAGTTAACAGAGATGAATAGTCATTCTGGAATATTTCTATATATGTATGTATTATCTATCTATCTATCTATCTATCTATCTATCTATCTATCTATCTCTGTCTCTCTCTCTCTCTCATCCCCTATAGAAAAATTAAATTAATGGTGTGTGCAGTAGCATACTCCTGAAATCCACGTGGCTCAAGAGGCTGAAACAGGAGAACTACAAGTTCAAAGCCACCCTCAGCAACTTTGAAAGGCTGTAAGCAAATTAGGGAGACCCTGTCTCTAAATAAAATATTAAAAAGATCTGTGGCCATGGCTCAGTGATTAACCATCCCTGGTTAATCCCTAGTACCAAAAACAAAGGTAAAAATAAAATAGTACTATAGAGCCATTTCCACCAGCAGCATATAGTACCAAACAGGAAGATAGTAAACCTGACTTTGAGAATTACTATTGGAGAAAATAAAATCACCATCATAGCCTGATATGGCAAAATCAATCTCTCCTTGGTGAAAAAAAAATATGGTACAATAATATCAAAATTAAACAAATAAGCCATTAACTGGAGTTAAATCACATTATCTTGCTTTTTTAACTATCATATTTTGCAAGTCATTGTTTTAATCTATATGCTACTGGTTGCACTGGGTAAGTATAATTTTCACATTGAGTATCAATTTTAGGTGTGATTGTATTCCACGGAGCAGCATAGTGAGAAAATAAAAGATGAGGGCCAAGTAAGGCTTGTGTGAAAGCCCAAGGTGTGAGTGGTTCTCCCTGCTTGAGATTAGAGTGCATGAGTTGTTACCCACAGACGCTTATGCATGGGTGAATGCTCAGGCGCCAGGATATCAACTGCTGGGCAGGCATTAGTCAAGACACCTGAGATGTGGTTCTAGGAAGACTCATAGCTGCCTCACTGTCTTTCAGTTACAACCTGTCCTGCCTATTGGATCCCCGATTCCAGCAGACCAGCAAACACTCAGGCCTACAAATAATAGACCATTAAATCTCAGAGACAATTAATTTCCAGAGCCAGCAGGGGCACAGGATCTCCCAAATCAGAGAGATTTAGGATAATTATGTTTTCTTATAATCCCTTTCTATGCTTTTTTAAATCATTTTATCCATCATTTCTACATAATATAATCCCAGTTAGTGTTCATTTTTGTTCAAATAATCACAGGTGTGTCTTACATACATGGTTTTTCATTCTTTGTAATTTTTCCACTATAACTCATAAATGGAGATAATTATTAACAAACTTGTATCAATTTTGAGAATGTATTCTATCAGTGAATATATCCTGCACTCATAAAATCCCTTTATAGTTTAAGGTGTTATGAATACTTCTGTATTAAATAAAGTAGCATGGATCTTCATTTTCTTTTGAGAGATATTCTCTGATGATATCATGCAAAGGAGAGTTAGTAGATCATTTTAAATTTGTTTAAAATTTTTTACTTACTCTCTGCTCTCCTGTGCTTTCTTTTGGGCACAGTGCAGGCTTCTTTTTACTGTACTTTCCATAAGCACAATGTTTATTACCATGCCCGTGGGTGCATTGTGCATATTTTCAAATTTCTCCTGTGAAGAGAAATTAGAAATACATTGTTGGTACATTAATTCCTCAAATCATTCCTCAGACATTTCTCAAAATTATTCCAAGTCCTTCCTAGAGGCTTCAAAAACATTATTTCGAGAATATAACACCCATTGGAGATGATCATTAAATGGACAGAAATCCTATTTTTTAAACCTAAAGGAATAAAAACTTTTCAAGGAGCCATGTGGTCTAATGGAAGTGTCAGACTGAGTTGATCCTGAAACCCAGACAAGTGGCTTAGTAGTTATGAGGCTTTGAACATTTATTTTTTTTAAACACTGCACAGATTTGTATAAAACTCATCAATAAAAAAAGGCCAAGTAATAATGAATGCCAAAATATCAAGAATGCCAAATGTGTTTACCAGTCCTTGGATTTGGAGTCTCCTTATTATGGCTCCTATACAACTGTGACTAAGGCCAGGCACTGTTGTGCACACCTCTAATGCCAGTGGCTGGAGAGACTGAGGCAGGAGGACTCCAAGTTAAAAGCCAATCTTGAAATGTAATGAGGCCTTTAGCAACTTGTTGAGACACTCTCTCAAAATTAAAAAAAAAAAAAGTGTCTGCTGATGTAGCTCAATGGTAAAGTGCCTCTGGGTTCTTCAATAACTAGTACTGCAAAAAAAAAAAAAAAAAAAAAAAAAAAACCTTTAACTGGACTAAGTGCAAAAGTGCATGTCTGCAGTCCCATTGGTTCTGAAAACTAAGGCTGGAAGACAGGAAGCTTGAGGCCAAACTCATCAGCTTATGGAGATTCTGTCTCAAAATAATAAGAATAATAATAATAAATTCTGGGATATAGATCACTGGTAAAACATCACTGAGTTCAATCCCTAGAAACACACACACATAAGCTCTTCAATGCTTTTGCTTTGCTTTCAGAACCTTACTATTACCATGAAAACAAACCCATATTAGACTACTGGAGGGTGACATATTCTGTGTAGAATAAAGGTACCCCAGTTAAGAGCTCATCCTCTGAAGCACAGCAACCACATCAATCATCAGCTAACTACATGCAGCGGGAGCACCCGAGCTGAGCCAGCCTAAACTAATAACCACTCAATAATGAGCAAATAAGCTTTAGAGTGGCTTATTACCCCATGATAGTTAACTAATATACCCTTCATAAAAGCAGGATTCCAGGATTCAATCCCAAGTTATTTAGAATTATCAAAAGAAGAGCAGATACTCTACAGGTGCTGATTTTCTCTTCTAATTTCAATGGAAGATTTGATCTCTTAGATGGCACTGAAATATAGAAATGCATGTAGACATCTATGCATATGATTGGTGCTAATCCTGATAATACTCCATACATCAGGAGAAAATAGACATCACAACCTGACCCTTGGGCCCAAGGCCAAACTAAAAAATAAGAAGTTTGCCTTGAATCTATTTAAACTCTTAAGATATAGACTTTTGACAGATCTGAAGTCAGGGAGCCTCTATCTCCTGGGACTCTATATTTCTTCATTTGCTGCCTGACATCTGGAATTGCAATGGATCTGTTTCCAGCATCCATGCAAAAAGAGTGGTTTATTTTTTGAGATGTCCTGGTTGAAAGTTCCTTCTCTTTGTTCCTGAGGAGATATATTAATTTAAAGTAAATTTGCTCACCTCTAGCATAAAAACAAGGGTGCCAGAACTTTCACCTCCATACAGTCAAGGAAGGCAGAGCTCTGAAATTTTGAATGTGGCTGCTGTGAACACAGATGCGCTGGAATCTTAAATCGAGAGTGCAGTTATATATGTATATATTTCATTAGTAATTTTATATCTGTCACACAATGATAATATTTTGGATACATTTGTTATTAATTTTACTTTTATTCTTTAATTTTAATCTGATTATTAGAAAATTTAAATTTATCCCTGTGCCTCACAATTTGTATGTATTGGACTTTGCTGTCTTTGGAAATTGTTTCCCAGTTCAAACCTTAAGATGCATTCTCATAAGGTCTGACGGTAGAAAAGTTAGATAAAATTTCAAATTAAATTTTAGAAATTTTATCTAACTTATGAGAATTCATGAAATTCTCTTCATGAATAATGTAAACACATGTATAATTCGTAAATTGATGTGACCATGTATGCAAAATCCAATTCAAGTGTTCTCCTCGCTGTGTTAGATCCCAGTATTGCAAGGGAACCCAGCCTTAAAACAGCTTTAACTTAAGTTCCCAGCAACCCAAAGGAAAAATATGTTGCAGTCATCAACCTGTCATTGACCTCATTCATTTCTGGGTTGAATTCCTTTTTACTGTCACTCACCTGCAGGCTCCCTAGGTTCAGATTCAGGGGTCAGAGTCTGAAGCAGGATCCAATCAGGAGCGCCTGGGTGAGAACTGTCCAATGACGACACTGTTATTGAAGAGGGGGCGGGCTTCCGTTTTTGGAATCCACCATCTTGGGATTCGCCGGGAGACTCGCTTTCCTGTTCGCAAGAGTCCCAAGGTTGTTCAGCCGTTCAAGGGCGGAAAGATCCCTGTGGAGTACAGCGGGCATCCTGAAAACCAGCAAATGGTGAGTGTGCAGCAGGCATCTTGCGACGAGTAAGGCAGGCTGTTTTACCTGGCGGGATGAGCAAGGCAGGCTGTTTTAACTGGCGGGACCGGCTAAGGTACAAATGGGGCGCTCTTTACCGTATTCTCTAGTGCCTGCGGGCCTGAGTCGTCTTCTGGGGCAATTTAAAAGTTTCTTCCTTTTGTTACAGGGCTGGGACTTTCTGGGAGAAGCGAGGCAAAAAGACAGTTAATATAGATAATAAATAATTGGGTCCGATCGGGGACGGCGTGGGCTGATAGGAAATTAAAGGAAATGCAATGCGGCGTTTTTTCCTTCGTCATGCTCCCGAAACTCCCACCCGCCTCCAACCTGTTGGGAAAGGTAACCTGCTTCAGGTATGATTCCTCCCTGTGAGGAGTTTTAAGAGTTGTTAATTGATACCTCCAGGGCTTTTATCTTACTGCCGGGATCCCCTGACCTTCTGGCTCACCCTGGACTTTGGATGAAGACTTCTGGGAGAGCTAGGCAGCATGAAGCCCACCTTTAAATCCTGATTCTTGAAATGGAGTCAGAAAGATTTTAGACATGTTACTTAAAAAGTTACAGGCATACGTTTTTAGAAGGGGTAGAAAAGAGTGGAGACTGTCCTCTCAGACAAAAGAGGATTTTGGTGTGTTTATTCTGCATTCCAGTTTTATTGGGCATCTCAGGGAATTTTTCAGTCTCCTCCAGGCCCACCACTTGACTGTTTTTTGTTTGTTTTTGTGTGTGTAGTGGGTGGTGGAGTTACTGATGTGTTTACTGGCGATTGAACCCGGGGGCACTTCACCCTTGAGTCACATTTCCAACCCTTTTTAAAAAATGTTTTATTTAGACACAGGGTTTCACTGCGTTGTTTAGTGCCTCACTAAGCTTCTGAGGCTGCCTTTGCACTTTTAATTCTCCTGTTTCAGCCTCTCAAACCTCAGGAATGACAGGCATGTGTGTCACTGTGCTCAGCCCCACTTCTTGAATTTTGACTGGCAGCAAGATAATAATTTTCCACTCCCTACTGCCATAAAAAGTCTAGGTTAGGGCTGGGATTGTGGCTCAGCAGTAGAGCGCTCACCTAGCACAGGCAAGACTGGGTTCCATCCTCAGCACCACATAAAAATAAAGGCATTGTATTGTGTCCATCTATACCTAAAAAATAAATATTAAAAAAAAGTCTAAGTTATAGGTTTGGGGCTGTGGCTCAGCGGTAAAACACTCACCTAGCACATGCGAGGTCCTGGGTTCGATCCTAAGCACCACATAAAAATAAATAAAATAAAGGTATTTAAAAAGATGTAAGCATAATATGTCTAGGTTACTTTGACCCATGCTGGCTGGTTCTATTAGGAATTTGGTTTTACAGATTTTGTGATTAGGGAAATAATCCTTTTCCCCTGAGTTCAGGGATTTGGTCTGTGAGGGAGTTACCAAAGTCTCTTCCCCTTCAGAGTAACTTGTTTTTCTTATCTGCATTTTGGGCCTGCATATCTTCTGCAGATAATAGCTAGTTTGTGAGTAATGTAACCTATCCTGTTGTTGTAGGGACAAATGAGGCAAGACACCAATAGCAGGAAACAGTTTTATTTGGCTGCAGCCAAATGTATCCCCTGAACCCCGAGTTCAGGTAGTTTCAGAACTTTATACCCAGCATGTAAGGGGAGGAGCTCAGAAGTTCACATAAAAGTAGCTTCCCCCCGCCCCCACTGTTTTGGGCAAGTTATCCCTTCAAGGACAACACCTGAGAAGGGAAGAGCTGGCTTCTCCCTTTTTACCCTCCCCCTGCCAGCTGTTACCATGGAGCCCATTTTGTAACTTATCTTAAAAATGTAGACATCTCTGTGAAGCCCAGCTCAAGGCCAGAGGCCTTGTTTGCACATTTCTACAAACTCCTATACTGGATATGTTTGTGAAAAACTATGGAGTGCTGATTTCTTGATGGCCAGTGGCCAAGTAAGATAGGACAACACAAAAATAGGAAGTTTATCTACATTGAACTCTTTTGCAGAGACTCTTTTGCTGACAGTCCCAAAATCATATATGGTGAAGATTTCTGGAGAAGCCCAGTTAAGGCTTTTCTGTGGAGACAGGGGGTGTGATTACACTGTTGTCTTTAACTAGGTAGAATTGCAGGTAAATTCCTTTTTTAAACATTAAGGCATGTGGGGATTAGCACAGTTGGTTAATTTAATAGAATTATTCCCTTAACCTCTTGTTCCCACTACAGAAGTCTCTCTGTCCCCTATCAGTTTGCTTCCTATTTGGGCTGTCATAAATAGTGCTATGTTGAAAGTGGAAATGCAGCCATTTCTTTGATTTCAGTTTATTTGGATGTAGGCCCAAAATTACTTATACTGGATTATATGGTAGTTTTGTTTCGTTTTGTAAATTGTTTTTGTTGTTGTTGTTATAACCTTTATACTATTTTTAAAGTGACTGTACTAAATTTATATTTTTCCAAGTGTACAAGAGTTTCTTTTTTTTCCATATTCATATACTCCCAAGTGTGAGATCAGGCAAAGTAGGCAGCAACCAAAGGAGGCAGATTTTAAAAGGTCGATGAACGGGGCTTTATTTGAGAAGGGTCTGAGTAGAAACTGCATGGGAACTCGACTGGACTGGAATTTTCTGGGGCTTATGGCAGGAAGGAAAGGTTCTTGGGACAGGAAAAGGTGTTTTAGAGTCTCTTGTCCTGCTGGAGTTGGTCAGGGGGAACTGGCTGAAATCTAGGATTGGTCAGGAGACCCTGCTGATTGACAGGCATTAACCAGGAGATCCCAGTGTTTCCGTCGGCCCCTGATTGATGTTTCTTTCCTGCAGGGGCTGCTTTGTCACCACCACTGACCTGACACTAAGCAATTAGTTTTCTTAGAGTTTTTTTGACAGTAGTCATTGTAACAGTTGTACACAGGCTGCAGTGTATGTTCTTTGCTGCATCAATCCCTGATTCAAGTTTGTTAGATTTCAGGCTATCAAGTAGCCACTGGAAGAGTGATATATAAAAGAGTTTTGGGAACAGTGATCTGTTATTTTTAACCCTTCCTGCACTACTGACTGTAGCCCTTGGAAGTGCTTGCACACCAGTGTAAAACCACTTGTTTGTCATCCAGGAGATTTTCCTATGCTCAGTCATATCCATATGCTCCCAGAGCTTGGGGATTTAGAAGTATTTCCTTGAATGGAAGATGTGAAAATTGAGACATGAAAAAAAATCCTGCAGTAATTGGTAGGAGTGGAGTTATTTACAGGCAAAAGATAGTGGAGAGACCTGAAATATTGAACTTTCACTCAGACTGCCAGAAATCTGCTTTATTTCCCTTATTAAATCCACAATGCAGGATACATAAAAGTTAATCAGTAGCATTTCAAAGAATATTCTGAAAAAAATCCTAATAGAGAAATCAAGAGGTATAGATTTAATACCATAGAAAACCCCCACTATTTTCTGTGGTTTGATATCTGTGTATATCTTGAGTCTTCTTCAGTAATACAAAAAATTAATATGCAAACAACAGGAGACTTTAGAGATGGGGATACAGACACACACACACACACACACACACACACATACAGTCTTACTCTCCTTAGGGTGACATTAAATGTTGGGGATTCTGTTCCTGTTTTATGGTACATTTTCCTAAGTAGTATTAATGTCTAAGTTACCCCAGGTTTCTTAGTAATTTTATAATTTCTCAGTTGTCCGATGCATGTATCTTTCATTAATGACTTTATCTGGAAAGGACTTGAAATATAAGTAGATATTTTTTCAGTGTATTTGTGGATGCAGGGAGATTCAGGAGCTTCCTATTCTGTAACTGCAATATAAATCCCGCTTAACGTTTTCCTTGGGTTGTGCTGTTGGGGTTTGAACCTATTGCCTTGCATGTTCTGCACAGATATTTTATCAGTGAATTGTGCCTCACCCTCAACATCAGCCTTTAGAATGGGTTGTATCATCCTTTCACTTTTTTTTCCTTTAGCAGTTCGGGGGATTAAACCTAGAAGTACATCTCATCCCTTTTAAATTTTATTTATTTATTTATTTTAATATTTTTTAATAGTAGTTGAACATAATACTTTTATTTTTTTAATTTAATTTTATGTGGTGCCGAGGATCGAACCCAGGGACTTGCATGTGCTAGGTGAGTGCTCTACTACTGAACCATAACCCCAGCCCTTTTTAAATATTAAAGTTTTCACTAAATTTCACAGATTGACTTCAAACTTGAGTTCCTCTTTCCTCAGCCTCTTAAGGATCTGGCACCACTGGTGTGCACCACCATATTCACCCTGTAACTCCCTCCCTTATAGTAACTTGCGAATGTTTCATATTTTGTTTTAATATCTAAGTATTTATTACCTCTGAGTTTTTTTATTTTATGTAATTTTATTATAGGATTAGAATTATTTTATTGTATTACAGTTTTGAATCTCTTACTATGCCTAATTTGTAAAGTAAATGTTATCATAGCTGTATAACTATATATTAAATTTCAGTACTATTCAAGGGCATTTATCTTGTAATGTGTCCCCTGAGAATAAGGTAGGTCTAATATATAAGGACATGAGTGCAGCCAATTGTCTGCTAAGCTTTGGGTGAGGTAAGCTCCAGAAGGCTTGAGTCAGGTTTTTGGGAATATATCTTATTGAAAGAGAGAGAGATTTTAGTGCTACTCTAGTGCCTAGCAACAAATAAAGTCTTAATGAACCTTTCATGACAGAGTGGACAGGTTTCATGACTGAGGGAACTGGGCTTCATGAAGGGCAGATATGTTCTTGCTACCCTGACTCCATGCAGACAAAAGTAATTAGGTTGTCTTTAATCAGTTGTTGCATAAGTAGGTTGACATGGAAAAGGTGAGCAATGCAGAAATTCTGAGAACACAGGTTGCTGGCTTGGCTCAGAGGTGTGCCACCCTCAAGATATCCCCAAATTTGAACTCAGTAATCTCCTGTTTTCTGCCTCCCTCAAGACACTGGGTTCACTAGGAGCTGCCACAGACTTAATGACTGTCCAGTGAAGCTATGAAAAAGGCCTGGTATAGAAGAAGCAGAAAAAAAAATCACCCAGGAAATCTGGCCAATAAGATAGCTGCAAGTCAGAGTCTCTGTGTCCTAGAGATAAGTCTGCTGTTTTTTATCATGGTAATTCAAAGCTGTAGCTATTATCACATTATGATCTTTTCAGCCATGTTTGGGGCCTACAGTGTGTACTCAAAATTTCTTCTTTATCATGCTGTTGTTGGTGGACGAGATCTCTCTGAACAAGAATGATTTGGGTAAACACTGGAAAGGCAGGGTGCTGGACTGTGGACACAAAATCAGGAGGAAATATTTAGTGTTTTTTGGCAGTGCAGTGTGTGTAAGCATGGGGTGTGCATGAGGAGTCTGCACAGCAGGGCTATGGTCAGTCAGCATGAACCAAATAAGTAGGTTTTAGGTGTATGTGCATGGGGGTGGATAAAGGATAGATGAAGGCTGCTCACCTGATATGTGTGTGCCTGTGACTTCCATGTTCCTTTAGAGATACTCTTTATAGTGAGTAGGTTTGAGGGTGCTACCTAAGCACGGTTTGCACACTGTGTAGGTGCATGCTGAGGCTGTAATGTGAGTTCTGTTACTGTCATCTAACACTGGGGAGTTGCACAGTGATTTCATTTGGCAGGGCCTGCCACCCTCTGTGAGGATTAAGCAACTTGATTCTAATTCTGAGTCACCCAGGTTTGAAAGGTGGGGGGGGGGGCGGGCAACTGAACAGTTAGATGCCTTGTGTTAAGGTCCAGAGAGTGGTAAATAATTAGGCATAGAACAACCAAGGAAGAAGATCTGCTTTTTTCTTGTGTTCTGACAGCTGCAGCTGGAACTCTCTTAAATGCTGGGATTTGAGTCAAGACTCTGACCATTTATGCTGATGGGGCAGGCAAGAGATGGCAGAGGCAAGCTGCCCCCATGAGAGTGTCAAGATTGCAATTCAGGTTTTTCCTGTTCCTCTGGAAAGGAACCAATCTACCCTCCTTGGCCCCTCTACCCACCTAATGTTATGATTTCCTCTATCCTTCCTTGCCTCTGCTTTGCACCGAACCCCCCAGGTATCATACCTTCTCCTTACTCTCTTCCACTTAAGTGCTCATAAGCCACAGCAAGTCTGTGACCTCTGTAATCAGCAAGATTTGGAAAAGGGTATTGTCTGCTCAGATGAATACTCACTTGCTTTTCTCTTCTGGACTATTCCTGGTTGCTCCAGTCAATTTAGTCTTTCCTTGAGTCTCCATAGTGTCTTTGCTCTGTTCTGGTCCTTACTGGCCTGGTACAAGGACTGGTCTGGCACTCTTATGTAATAAGATTCCGAAGGCATTTCCAGGGAGTAGAATAAATTATTCAGGATAAAGTCTGGGTAAGTCTCCTACATTTTTTAAGAATAATATCTATTGAATATTGCTTAGGATGTACCAGCACCACAAATTTGATTTAAATGAAACATGAAGCTAGCATAAACTTCTCATTAGAGGTAATATGGGGCTGCCACATGAAATGGACGCCAGGTAATTGCCAGATTTATGAAGATGCTTCTCCATCCTCTCTTTTCATTGGCTATGTACTTGGCATTCCCATCAATTCTGTTGATGGCCAGCACTGTATGACCCACTACAAAGATGGGGCTAAGTGTCAGCAATTCTCCAGCCTTGAGATTCCACCAGGGTCCAAGGGACCAAGTTTAACAAATCCTGTTTTACCTTATATAATTTTGCTCTTAAAGTATTTTTTTACATGGTATGAGAAAAGGTATACTAACATTTGTTTTTTACAGAGTCACCACATTGTCCTAGTAGATTTTTAAAACATAGTGTTATATTTATACTACCCTACAGTGTATCCTCTCTCTTTATCATTGTCTACATTATAAGGGTCTTTTAAATGATAAGTGTTTTTTTTTTTTTTTTTTTAAATTGTCCCCCTTTGATTCCTGTTTTTGTTTTTTTGTTCATCACATTATGAGGTCTACACTGATTGCTATAATTTTATTATATGCAGCCATTTGTGGCTTAATGATATTTTAGTCATTGATAAATTGCCTATAGAAAATGGCTACGGCAAGCAATTTAGGTGTGTTGTAATCTATACTATCTAGGTGTTGGAATAGTATAGGAGGTTTGCAAAATGGCAGATTCACCTTGTGGTGTATTTCCCAAAATTTATCCTAATCTTTGAAGAATCACTATATATACAAATGTGTATTGGAATTATATGGTATTTAATTGATATATGATTTTTACATATCAAATTTATCAGACTGTTTTTATTTAATTTGTCTTTGTTATTAGGGGGTACTAGATATTGAACTCAAGGAAACTCAACCGCTAAGACACTTCCCTATCCCTATTTTTAATTTTAATTAGAGACAGAGTCTCACTGAGTTGTTTAGTGCCTCACTTTTGCTGAGGTTGGCTTTGAACTCTCGATCCTCCTGCTTTCAGCCTCCTGAGCTGCTGGGATTACAGGCATGTGCCACTGTGCTTGGCTTAATTTTTCTTTTAAAAGCACCAAAATCTGAAATTACTGCTACTCTGGTGTGTTCATTTTCAATATATTTAATTTTTCTCTATTGCTTAGGATTGTATTTCCTCTATTCTCCTTTTATAAAATTTGTCTCTTTCAAACTACTGAGACTGATGATTATTTAACGAGTTCTTAGTTTGCCTATTATTATTACCTAAATAATATTACCTAAATAACATTCTCTTTATTTTTAACACCAACTTTAGATTCACCCCATTTTTTACAGATTTTTTTATTAAGATATAATTTATATATAATAATATTTATAAACTTTTAAAAATATTTTGACAAATATGCACTCCATAAATATAATTGCATGTCTTTTATCCCAAAGTTTTTGCCAAAACCCTTTTAAAGTGCCTCTTCCGTTTCTTCTCAACACCGTTTATTTAATAGATGTAATCTTACTGAGCAAAATCAAAACAGGACAAGCATCAAAGTTAAGTGGATCAATGAATTTTTAGTAAGGTGACACACAATGTAACTACTACCTGCATCAAGATATAGAATATTGAACTGAGGTTGTGGCTCAGTGGTAGAGCATTTGCCTAGCATGTGTGAGGCACTGGGTTCAATTCTCAGCACCATATATAAGTAAATAAAATAAAGGTCCATTGACAACTAAAAAAACATTTAAAAATATGTAGAGTATTAATGATTCCCCAAACAACCACTCTATGCCATCTTTCTCTATATATTTTCCACAACAGTAACTTGGTAAATAATTTTGTTTCATGTAGTGCTGTTGAGTTTTCTTTTAAAAAAGATGAGAAATGTGCCAGTTTCCTTACCAAATGTACCAAAGTGGGGGAAAACCTGGCAGCTAGGATTAGGTGCTGAAAGAAAAGTGGTGCAGGACTGATTACACACAAACCTGGGATAAGAAGCAAGTTTATTGTCAGGAGCCTGACAAGGCTTCTCTGCACAAGGAGAGGAACAGCAGAGCAACTCCCGCTGAGTGTTTCCTTTTATAGGCTAGAATCATAGCCGTGCCCTACGGGTGGGTTTAGTCTTGAGTGACATAATAAGAATCCCCTGATCTTGTGGAAGACAAGTTCATTTCTTGGGAACAGAGACAGAAAGTTTTTCTATGTCTCAGAATGGGAACAGGGAAACCAACATGTCCCTTTATCTTCTCAAGGAGAGAACAGGGAAACTAATATGTCCCTATCTCAGGGGCTGGTAAGTTGCCTCTTAATGAGAAAAAGGGAGAGACCAGCACATGTCCAGGCTGTACTTTTTCTTTTAAAGAGAGAGAGATTGAGAGAAAGATTTTTTTTTTAATATTTATTTTTTTAGTTTTTGGTGGACACAACATCTTTATTTTTATTTTTAATGGTGCTGAGGATTGAACCCAGCGCCCCTCGCATGCCAGGCGAGCGTGCTACTGCTTGAGCCACATCGCCAGCCCCAGGCTGGTAGGTTTTTAATCTCAGGCTACTACTTTCTCTTTCTTGGGAATAAAACAGTATTCATAAAGTGGGGGTGGGGAAAAAGATGGCTGCAATTATGCTAACAGGTGCTAAGTATGACCTCAGTTTTGATTTGTGATGTCAGAGGGGAATACCTAAGTGAAATGCAGTTATCAGGCAGAATGTGAAGCTGTACCCCCACATTATGCTGTACCCCAGAAGGGTGCAGGAAGATGAGACTATGCAAGAACATAACTAGGGGTGTAAGTGGGTAGAGAGAGGAAGAGAACAAAGGGAGGGTTGAGGGCAACTGGGAACTAGGAGGAAAAAAAAAGATCCCAAAAAAGAAAATAGACCAAGAAATTTCAAAAAGGAAGAAGTTTTAAAGTGACATAACAATATGAATATTCATCAAAAACCAATAATATTTAGCAATGTTAACATTCAAGCTGCAGAGACTGCTGTATACTTACTAAGAAGGTAAACACAATGATAAGTTACTTTTCATTTCTACTTAGGAATAGATGGATGGTTCATAGAGTATGCCTGAGTCAAGAGTAACATAGCATTTTCCTAAGTGGTTTTATCAGTTTATATGACCACAAACAGTGTTTATCAACTCTAATTTCTTAACGTATTTGTAATCTTTCATCTGTTGTTTATCATTGACTTACTTGTTTATTTTCCTTTGTTGTCATTGTCAAGTAAGTATACAGTAGTCTCTGCAGCTTGAATGTTAACATTGCTAAATTTATTGGTTTTTGATGAATTTTCATATTGTTATTTGTCACTTTAAAACTTCATCCTTTTTGAAATTTCTTGGCATGTTTTCTTTGTTGAGATCTTTTTTTTTTTTTCCCTTAGAAATATATACTACCTCAGATATTCAGTGCTATGAGTACTTTACTAAAAATAATTGCTGTAAACATCTTCTGCCACTCCACATCTTACCTTTATACAATTTTATCAATATTGACATGTAGGATTTCTAATGCTGGTAAAATTTTATAACAATTATTCTTTGATTTTATGACACTAAATAACTGATGTTAAGAAATATTTTTAATGAAAAATTATGAAGATTGTCTCCAAAATTATCTTTTGCTTTTAAATCTTAAGACTTTTACAGAATTAACAATGAGGTGCTGACAGAAACTCAGGCACTTGATAATAAAATAACAACTATGGACAATTTAGATTAAAAACAAAAATTTTCTCCACCCGGTAGCATAAACTTTCTAATCCCTTCATTCAGAACTTTATTTAATCAATATCAGTACAGCTCTCTCGGTACTTCTCCACTAAAAAGCTAAACTCTTCTCCATTCCCTTGAATACCCCATATATTGTTCACATGAGTCACTGGGGATCCACACACTGGAGGCTGGGACCAGCAACCCTCAATAGTTAGGCTATTGGCACCACCAATAGCCTAACTCTTCTAGATTTCCTTGGAATAGCATGCACCTTGTGTTGACCTTGCTGTGAAGGTGAGTGAGGAAAAAATACTCTGAAGTGAGTTAAAGTCATTATTTATTAAACCTTGTTTTGGCTATTGTGGATCTCACCCAGGGCTTCATGAATACTAGGCAAATGCTTTACCACCAAAATTTAGAAATGTACATATGTGCTGGGGATTTGAGTCGGTGATAGATCACTTGCCTTGCTTGAGCAAGGTTCTGTGTTTGGTTCCAGCATTTCCAAAACAGAAGAAAAAAATGAAAGGAAAGAAATGTATATTTAATTTCCAATGTTAATAGCTAAATAGACATCTATTTTCTGACATAAGTATCCAAGTGTAAAGAAGCAATGAGGAAAACACTTTCAGCCAGAACAAATTTATGTAAATATAATTTTCTCATTATGAGATATTATATTTCTTATTTCTCATCAGTTTCACTTTTTATTTGTACTATTTTGTTGGCTAGATCTTTAACTTGGCTTTATGTATCCTGTAAAACGTATCTTTTTATTATTAAAAAGTAAATTTACTTTTTACCATTTTCAAGGGTGTAATTCAGTAGAATTCAGTGTGTTTACTGTGTGAAATCATTACCACTATGTATTTCCAAAAATTTTTTGACATAGAAAACAACCATAGTTCTTGCTTATTTATTCTTCCCTCAGCTCCTGGCAATGACTAATCATTTTTTATGATTTATGCATTTGCTTGTTTTAGAAAGTACATTGAATTTGAACCATACAACATGAGGCATGTTCTCCCTCTTTTTTTTTTAACCTTAGCACAGTGTTTTCAAGATGCATCTTTATTGCAATGTGACTTCGTACTTTCATGAAACATGTTGCTAAATAATATTCCACTGCACAGCAAATTTTGATTATCCATTGATCTACAGATGGACATTGAGGTATTTTTATCTTTTAGTTCTTATAAATACTTCAGTTGTAAATATTTGTGTAAAAAAGTATTGTCTCAATGTTTTCAGTTAATTTTGGCACAGAATGAGTGCTGGTTTAATTACTAAATTTTTGTTTATTTTTTTGAGAAAACACCAAAGTTCAATCCATAGTGATTGAATCATTTTACATTCTTACCAAGAATGTATAGATTTTTCATAGATTTTTAATAGCCTTGACATTTATTTTTTTTCCTCTTTTATCCCATTTTTAGGGATTTCAAAATGAATTTTGACATTTTAAAAAATTTATCAGACAAAACACAATAACATTTGGATAGATAAAACCCCTAATTATTTGTTGCTTATGACTGTGAACAATAGAGTACTGCTATATAGAACTATATTGGGGGGTGGTTTACCCAGAGGTAGGATAAAAAGAAATTATAGCTACAGGGGGTAATGTATACATGTTAAATGGTATGAGATCAACTAAACTTGTACTCAAAATTTGAATAATTTGGGAGGGAAATGGGGGTTGTATACATTTTTCTCTGTGGTGTGTACTCTTTTCCTGGTAATTTTGGGTGGTACATAGTGGCAGTGGAGTGTGACACCCTAAAAATACAAGACACTGGGGTGTGGACTTATTAACTTCTCAAACAGGGAAACTGACGCGTATCTAGTTAGGACTAAAATACTGGATCATGAAAGTTCCTTTTTTGTTTTGGTACAGGGATTGAGCCCAGGGGTACTTAACTACTAAGCTACATCCCCAGTCCTTTTTTATGTTTTATTTTGAGATAGCATCATGTAGGTTGCTTAGGGCCTAGCTAAATTCTAAGGCTAGCTTTGAACTTGCAATCCTCATGCCTCAGCCTCTGGAGGCACTGGGATTACTGGCATGTGCCACCATGCACAGCTTGAAAGTTCTTAAAAGATAAATAAAATTTTGTTAAAATTGCCTGTTCCATTTTCTCATAATGTTATTTGTTGCACAGTTTTTAATTTAATAAAAAGTAAAGCTTTGTTTTTCTTGCATATACTCTTGTAGCATATCTAAGACTACTGCAAAATCTAAAGTTACAAAGATTTAATTCTACTTCTGAATTTTTATGTTTTATGTACAATTCTGCAATTCCTTTTGAGTTAATGATTGTATATAATCTCTTTTAGAATGTAATAACACTTTTTTCCATGTGACTATGCAATTATCTCATTGTTACTTACAGAAAAAAAATTTTTTTCTCTAGTAAATTAATCTGAAGACCATGTCGAAACTAGATTGATCAGACTTTTGTAGTTTATTTCTCAAATCTCTGTTATCTTCTCCCAATCACTTTGTAGGTATTATTCTTTTACACACTTACTGTTCATATAAATATGTTTAATGTGATAATATGTGCTAAGATCAGTAAGTATACAATAGGTTATAACTGATAGTTTGGGGTTAATAGTATTAGAAAGAAATGGGCTTAAATAATAAAAAGAATCCAAATAGATTTTTCTTATTTTTAAAATAATGCTTTCTATTGCATATAGTGAAAAATAGTAATCCTTTATTTTTTTTTTTTTGTTTTTACAAAAAGTGATTGAGAGTAAATTCATCAAGTATTTGTAGTACATTAGTACAGTTTTCATAATCTTAACTAGAAAGAATTGTGTCTTTATTATAATTGTTTATCTCTTGTAAACCATGAAATAATAATAAATTGTGTCATTTATCTCTAAACTTTCTTTCTGAATTCCATCACAATTAAAAAAAAAGAAAACCAAAACCACGGGGCCTTGAAAATTCCAGGGAATTTAACTGCACCCATAGATCCATGAAAATTATTGTTTAAACATGCCTATAAGTAAGTAAGTAAGTAAATAAATAAATAAATAAAGTGACTTAGATATACATGCTACTATTTTATATATATATGTTTGTGTGTGTGTGTGTGTGTGTGTATGTATATGTGTGTGTATACTCACACATATATATGTATTTGTATATATACATATACTACAGCTCTTCTGAAGGAAAACTGCCCAGGGAGAGGTGATTTCAAGCTTTATCTTACTTGTCAATTACCACAGTCTTCAATGCCCTTGGGCTGCCATCACACATCAGCCAGACAGGACTTGAGGCTGGAGCTGAGGATGCCCTGAGGGGATAAGGATGGCTGCACAGGGTCTCCACTGCTGACATTCTCCCAATTTGGCTGGCCTTGGGACTGAGGGGTTCACTGCCAAGAAGCCAACAGACTGTAGAGACTGTGTGGTATTCCCACACAGTCTCTACAGAACAGAAACTCTGTTCCTGCCACAGCCAGTCACCTTGGTTCCACAAACCTCCCTCCTCAGGCTCAAGATATCACTTCACACTCATAATTTCCTGGCACTGGGGAGCCAGGCCTGCTCCCTAAGGATCTTCAGCACAAGCACAGCCCAGCAACCTTGGATTCCTGCAAGAAAAGCCTAGAGCTGGATGAATTAAATGGAGGCCAAGGCAGAGAAGGCCATAATATACACATGTAGCACAATATAGTGTATATACTATATATATTGTACACTATACTCTAATGTACTAATAGACTCTATACAATATATTTATATTATATAGTATAACATATAGTATATAGTATATATGACAGGACATATTATATATATAGGAGAATATTAATATATATTAATATACATGTTTATATATATGTTTGTGTGTGTGTAAATATACTACCCTAGTGAATTGCATGTGTTATTTTTATTTTATTATATTTTATTGTGCTAGGGAATGAACTCAGGGATTTTTTAATCACTAAGCTGTACCACCATCGCTTTTTATTTGTTTATTTTGAGAGAGGGTCTCATTAAGTAGCTTAGGGCCACACTCAGTTGCTCAGTCTGGCTTTAAATTTGTAATCCTTCTGCCTCAGCCTCTTGAGTTGCTGGGATTACAGACATGAACCACCACCACTTTATTATTATTATTATTATTATTATTATTATTATTATTACTATTATTATTTGACAATACTGGTGCTCACACCCATGGGCAATCAACCACAGATTCCATTTTATTTTATTTTTAATTTATATTTTTGTAGAGGCAGAGATTGAACCCATGATGAACACATGCTGCACAGTGCTTTACCACTGAGCCACATTCCCCACCCTCCATTCTACTTTTTGTTTTGAGTCATGGTCTCACTAATTGGCCAAGGTCAGCCCCAAATTTATTATTCTCCTGACTATACTTCCAGTGGCACTGAGATTACAGTGATACACCATAATTCCTGCCTAACTATTCATTTAAAACATGCTCCAAACAAAACTTTAAAAGGATGATCAAAAATAAATGAAAATCTAGACTCTATAAGTGCATAGGACTGTTCTTAGAAACCACAAAATGCAGAACACAACTAGTTGCTCAGTACTCAGTGTAGATCTTCTCTCCACTTAAAATTCAGTTTGTTGCTTTGGAAGTACCTGGTTTAGTTACAGCCATAGCAGAAGAATACAATGAAAGTCTACTAAAAGACTTTAAGTGGAGAAAACATGCAATATAGAAAGACAACCTACACAGTTTATAAACAACATTAACTATGAGAACATATTTGAAGATAGTATTCAACATGTTAGATACCAAGACAAAATCACACACACACAATGAAAGCCTTGAAATTAATTTTTATTTTTACAGTCATTCTCAAAAGGCAATTAGTGTCCTGGTGCACATTAAAAAGACAAGTTAACTTGGTCAAAATAGTATGTATTCAATCTAATAAAAGAAGTGTCTGTCCACAAAGCATTCAGCAAAGCATAGGTTTTTTCCCAGTGGGAGTCTGAGGTTCCACTCCCCTCACTTTAGGTGAAATCTTATTTCCCATTTCCTCTTTTTCCTCTCTGGGTTTCAAAATACTAATTATCTTACCACCCATGCTTTTGATTTTTGAATCCAGGGAAAAGTGCCAAACCTTTATATTTTGGACAGCATTCCTAAATAATTCAGAGGAATTCATCAAATGAATTCCAGTGATACAATTTTCCTCCTTATTCTTTCAAAATTATCTGTAAAAAAAAAAAGAAAAGAAAAGATTTTTCTGGAAAGAAGACTTTTTTTTCTTTCTCTTTCTTTTTTTTTTTTTTTTTTTTTCTAGTTTGAAGCAGGGAGAAGTTAAAATATCTCAAATAGAACAAATTTTTCCAAGTTTCCAGAAGTTATTCTCACTTATTGATCTAAGAGATGTCCTAAAGTTACAATTATATATTTTGTTAAAATCATTCTATTTGCTCTTTAAAATTCTCAATTAGTAACAATAGTAAAATTAAATACTATGCAGAAACGAAGTGAATATCCAATGTGTGAGTATGAATTTTTCTCTTAACTAAAAAAAGGGGAAGATCATGGCTAATTTCCAGATATTAGTGATAATGTCTTATTTCATGAAAAAGAACTCAAAACATATAAAAGGCCAGCATGGACATTTACTAAAATTTTTTATCCTAAACAAGAATAAGAACAACAACAAAAAACCCTTATCTTTCACTTTTTCACATTCTTCTACTTTTTTTCCCCCAAGAACTTTAAATCCTAAGACAAGTGGATTACATCTGAGTATGAAATTTTAATCATTTTCAAATTTCCAAATCTGAGTCAGCAGAGATGTTATCAACCTGATCTCTGGGTAAACCATTATGTTTGAAGAGGCTGACAGTATTTTATTCATTGGTTCTTTAGATGAAAGTAATGTAAATAGTCTCTCTCTGTCTCTGAACTGTCATAGTTTTGCCACATAGAAAGGCAAGAAATGCCTGGTATTGATTGTGAGAAGGAAGTGAATACCAAATAGAAACTTTTCTTTATATTTAGAAAATACAACAATGAAAACAGCTTTGTGTAAATTTATATTTTGATAACTCATATGCTTTAACACACACGGTGAAAACTTTCCAATCCACTGCATAGTCAGGAAGGGGGTGGGCTTTTGCAATTTGGCCTTGGCCTCCATTTAATTCATCCAGCTTTAGGCTTTTCTTGCAGTATCAGGAATCCCAGGTTGTTGTGCTGTGCAGGTGCTGAAGAAACTTAGGGAGCAGGCCTGGCTCCCCAGTGGTAGGAAATTTACTAAAATATCTCTGTGAAGTGACATCTTGAACCTGAAGAGAGAGGTTTTTGGAACCAAGGTGACTGGCTGTGGCAGGAACAGAAACTGATGGGAATACCACATAGTCTCTGCAGTCTGCTGGCCTTATGGCAGTGAACCCCTCTCTCCCCATTTGGCTGGCCAGTGGGACAATGCCATCAGTAGAGAGACTCTATGCAGCCATCCTTATCCCCTCAGGGCATCCTCAGATCCAGCCTCAAGTCCTGTCTGGCTGATGTGTGATGGCAACCCAGGCAGGGTCTTTCCAGACTGTGTGGTGATTGACATGTATACATGTGAAATACCACATAAATGTATATATGGTTATATACTGACACACATATGAAATTTATATGTGTATCTATAGCAGTTTATTTATATATATATATATATATATATGTGTGTGTGTGTGTGTGTGTACTTTCATGGTGTTTTATACTATTTCTTAGACTGGATATAATATAACCAAAAATGTGACTGGCCCCTAGCAACATTTCCCCCACCATTTACGTTTTATTATGTCTTTCAAAATGCACATCCTTTTAAATCATCCCCGTGGGTTTCAAGTGTTTGGATAAATACTGTTATATTTTTAGCATGTTATTTTGGTCACATGTGCTACAATTTTTGTAAGTCTGTGTTTGTGGTGGGAGAATATTGTATATCTACAATAGGAAAACAGTTTCCACAAATAGATAATAACAAACTCCTTTTTCAGTTCATCAGTGTTCTATTGTTTCATACGTTTCTAAATACTATTTAATTTTGTCAATGATAGAATTTTACTTTTCATTTCTCTAATATTCTTAAGGTTTTCATTTATTTATTTATTAAACACTTAGATAACTCTCATATAAGTTGACAATTCAGGTCTCTTGCCTGCTTTTGTTTTGTGCTTTCTGGCTTCAAAAAACAAACAAATTAAAAAGGCAGGAAAGAGTTATATTTCAGGGGAAAAATGGTCTTACATTTAATTATTAAAATATTTTATTTGCTTTTTTTTTTTTTGTCCCTGAGTGTATTGTAGATTTTTTTTTTTTTTTTTTGTAGTTTTGAAGACTGTTTTAAATGGACTTCTAGGACTTATCCTCCAAAATTCTAACAGAAAAAATAAATAAGTTCTTGTTTTCTTTATGGCTTCAGAAAAATGGATATATTTTCTCAAAATTATTTGACAAATATATTGGTAAATAATATATTTACTAAAACATTTGTTCCTTTTAATATTTTTATAGTTTATCATGCATCCTATTTTCTGGACTTGGGAATTGAGTTCTTAATAATATAAAATACAATTTAGTAAATCTTAGAAATAGTTACATATGACTTATTGCTTACTGAGTAATATGTTCTGGAGATAAAAGCAAAATGACATATTTATTTTCTGAAATAATTACATAATTTTTCTGTTCAATTTCTTCTCTGTGACTTAGTTTTTTTCCTTCTCTGAGTCATACTCAGATTCTGCACCTAGTGATGTGCTTTTGTGCACCTTGTATTCTGTAAGCACTTGCCCCTCTAAAGAATCTGAGTTGACAGAGTTCTATTTCAAAAAACTCCCCTTAACATGAAAGGAGGAAAAAATATTTATGCTGCTTAAGTCAAAGGCTCCTTGTCAGATGTATTCTTCAGGCACTGTGTTCATCATGGTGAAGAAATAATATTTCTCTAGACTGACAGTATCTACATTAGGAGCAAACTATTCTTCAGGAGCTTAGAAGGAATTTCATATAGTTGTAACTTTGGTAGTTCTGTGCATATTGTGGGGTTGCCATGTGACATCCACAAACTTTTTTTTTTTTTTTTCTCGTCCTTACAAAGAAGATAATTTCAGAGAACCCAGTTGGATAATGCTCTCTTCATGATGATCATTAAGACAAGTAGGTGCTATGGCTTTACAGTTAACAAAACAACTGGAAGACACATTGAGGACAATTTTTAACCATTACCTCCCACTCATATCAATTTTATAATCTTATGTACATTTTCACCATAGGAACTCAGGTCATCTACATGCCCAAACTCAAAAGGCTGAGTCATTCTTGTTTGAATTTCAGATTCTAATTCTCTGATGATTCAAGGTTCTGCAAATAATTACATTCTTCTCATTTCTCTCCTTTTACTGTGTCCCCAATAAAGAAATTCTATGTCCCATGCTTCTACAGATTATATCCACCTATATTTGTAAAACTGTGCAGAAATCTGGATCATTTTCTTATTTGTAAATGAAGGTTAAGGTTACTACTTTTTTTTTTTTGTTAACATTTTTTTAAAATTTTCTAGTTATAGGTGGACACTATATTTTGTTTTCATGTGGTGCTGAGGATCAAACCCAGTGCCTCAGTGTATGCTAGGCAAGCACTCTACATCTGAGCCACAACACCAGCCTAAATTCGATATTACTTTTAATTTTAAAACTTGGAAATTATTTCATACCTAAATAATAGCTGATAACATTATTTGTGAAACATTTGTAAAGTTATATATCATATATGCTATAATGTGGTATAGTAGATAAAAGTATTTGTGTTTGCTTATTTTCTAATTTATTTTTCATTGTATGATTTTCTTTTGAGGTGGTTATATGATCATTGGGTGTATGATGTTTTATTGTATTTAAAAACCAATTTGGGTCAAAATATATATATCTTTGCAGAGATTTCTCTGCATGTCCTATTAGCAACTTTTCTTCTTCTCCTTTCTCCTTTCTCCTCCTCCTCCTCCTTCTCCTCTTCTCCTTCTCTCTCTCTCTCTCTCTCTCTCTCTCTCTCTCTCTCTCTCTCTCTCTAACATCCTTATTGACTGTTTTTTGTTCTTGTTATAAACTGAAAAAGAACCTCCCTGGATCCTGAAATGGGAGCTCCATGACAACTCAGATATATGAAAAAGATTTTCTTTGTGTTATAATATGAAATATTTATTATAAAGACACAAATCTTTCATTTTGAAAATAATTTTAACAAAATCTTTTTTTTAATATTTATTTTTTAGTTATAGTTGGATACAATATCTTTATTTTTGTGTGGTACTGAGGATCAAACCCAGTGCCTCATGCATGGTAGGCAAATGCTCTGCCTCTGAGCCACAACCACAGCCCCACAAAATCTTAAAATAATAAGAAAAGTTCTGCATGTCATATGGTCTAGTAGAGGTGTTTGGGCTTTCAAATGAGAAACAGTTAATCTTAATTCCCAGCCCATTTACTTATTAATTGTGCAGCTTTGGTCAAGGAGAAAAAATAATATGGCCTGGTCATTAGTTCAAAGGTCAAACTGTAAATTAAGAAGTTTGCCTTTAATGCATTTAAAAAATAGAATAAAAGCTATG
The DNA here is from genome assembly GCF_047511675.1 of Marmota flaviventris. Classification (NCBI taxonomy): domain Eukaryota; kingdom Metazoa; phylum Chordata; class Mammalia; order Rodentia; family Sciuridae; genus Marmota; species Marmota flaviventris. The sequence goes on along the minus strand of NC_092516.1, from coordinate 40,089,955 downwards.
GCTAGATCTGAAGATTTTGGGTACTATATCCTGGAACTTCGTCTTTGATTCTGTCAGATATCTGGAATGGAATGGACAATAGCCAGCATTAGGTGAGAAAGTGTCTAATTCTGGAAACTTCTGGTTGGAGTTTCTTGCTCTCACAGGAGAGCCTCTCTTGTTCTTTGGACCTGAGGAGAAATATTGGCAAGGAATTTTATCCCTCACTTCTAGTATGAAAAGGAGGGGTCAGGGTCTTCATTTCCCTGAGGTTAGGGGAGAGAGAGCTGTCAAATTTAGGATGCAGTTCTATAAGCTGAGATATGCTAAAGGCTTGAAATAGAGAGTTTTGAGGGTATAGTTCCAAAAATACATATACTGCAGTAGAAATATTTTATTACTCACATAGTGGTAATATTCTGGATACATTGGGCTATGGTATTAAAATCTATTTCAACTGTTTTTTTTTATATTTTTAATTGAAATACTAGAAAATTTTAAATTACCCATGTGTTTCACATACTATTTTCATTGGACAGTGCTGCTTTGGGGGATTTTTTCCCCATTCAAACTTTAATCTGTCTTCTTATAAGAACAGAGAGTAGAAAAGTTAAATAAAATTTTATAGTAATTGTAATTACAATATTTTCATTCATGAATAATATACGAACATTTATCATCCATGTGAATTTAAAGTGAGCTTATATTCAATGTTAAATGCTAATATTTACCATACTGGGCTGGACCCCACTACTACAAGAAAAAATTGCCTTATATTAGCTGCAGTCTAGACTTGGGATTTCATTTACCCTCACCTCAAAAGACAGAAAAAGAAAAAGCTACCACTAAGGACCTATTATTCTGACCTCATTTGTTCCTACATTTGATGTCATCTGTCACTCAGAACACTCGCTAGGCTCAGTCTGAGTTGGTAATGACTTAAGGAGGGTTCAGTGAGGAGCCCTTATGTAATCACTGTCCATTCTACCACAGAGCCAGTGAGGAGGAGCAGGCTTTGATAGTCCAGTGTGACTTTTGTCTCTGGAGCCTCCCATTCTTAGTATTCATCTCTAGGCTTCCTCTCCTGTATTCAGAAGGCATGGTTTGCTCTTTTTTTAGCACCTGCTGTAGATGTATAGGGTGAATACTGGGAACCTTGAGAGCCAGAAAATGGTGAGTGTGCAGTGACACCTTGAGATTGGAGGGGTGAAGCTGCTTGAAACAGGCTGCATTGCCTATAGTGGGACCTAGCAGTTGTGGACTGGAAACTCTGATGGCATTTCTCCAGCCTGCAGGCATAAGTCCTTCTTTGGGGCAGGTCAGTCCTTATTGGCCAAATAGGGTCTCTGTCAGCATTGGAGACCCTGGTAATTCAGTCCTATCTCTGAAATGTGTCTTAAGCTTCTATAGACAGTCTTATCTGAGCACAGATGTGCCAACAGCCCAGCATCTTCCCAGATTATGGTGATTTATGACTACAATGATGATCAGAATCACGATCCCAGGTATTGTTTTTTGAAGGAAAGGAGCTGTTTTCTTTAGGGGACTCAGTTTTTCCTTCCTCTTAAGCTTATTTTTCTTTGTCTTGAACATCAGAAGAAAAAAATATACTTTCAGGAGCTTAGAAGGAATTTCATCCAGTTCTGTTGTGTGGGCAGACTTCAGATCTGACATAGCTCCTTAGAAGCCATTTGATATCTAGAAGCCTTATTTTCTCATCCTTATAATTGGGGTTTTTACAGGACTCAGTTGGATGATGGCTACATGGTGGCTATTGAGACAGGTAGATGTTGTGGCTTCACAGCTCACAAACAAACTTGAATTTACTTTGTATATACTGGTTAACCATTATCTGATGCCAACATTAATGTTCTTTCAGAAAGTTTATAATCTTGTCATCATGGGCACTCATGTCAATCATATGCTTAAATATAAAATATAGAACTTCCTTGTCTGACCTCCATATTCCAATTCTCTGATGATTGCTGGTACTGCTAATAATCGTATGTCCTTCCTTGACTACCATGTACCATATACTCTTAATAAAGAAGTTTTGTACTGCATGCCTTTATAAAGCATGCCCATCTGTGTTTTTAAAACTTAGGGCTTTGTGGTCCTTTATATCCCTCTAGAGCAGCCTGCTTTATAAATGATAAACTTTGATTAAACTTACTAAATTTTCAGTATCAGCCTACATTTTGATAAATTGGGGGTTCTAGATGGTGTTTGTTCTTGGTGTATGCTAAACCCGGATCCCTGGATTCTGGAATTGGAGTCCCAAGATCACATTTTAAAATATGTAATATATAGTATTGTATTATATATACATATATCACAATTCCTGCTTTCTTTAATAATTGTTACATTCCAAGTCTGATGATGATAATAAATTTTGCATTAGTCTTGTGTGCTGGTGGAGGTGTTTTGGATTTGGGAGGAGACAGTTTATTTTGAGTTCTAGCCAAGCTGATTGTTAGTTGTGGGGCTTTGATCACAGGTGGAAACAGATAGTATAAGCCTTCCCATTGGTTCCAAGGTCAAATTGCCAAATAAGGAGTTTTTATTTCATATATTTCAACAATAGAGTCTATGCTCTGGAAAAATCTGAAGATACATATTCCCCAACATCTGGGATCCCAAATTCCATTGTTTGCTATCTAATAGCTGCAAAGGGAATGGACTTTGACCAGCATCGAGTGGGAAAGATTGATCTAGTTTTGGACAGTTTGTGGTTAAAAGTACATGTTGTCACTTGGGGCATTGCTTCTCCTGCTATTTGGGCCTGAGGAGAAATTTTAGAAAGAAACTATATCCCACACCTCTAGCATAAAAAGTGTGGGATCAGGCTCTATACCTCCTTTAGGTCAGGGGAGTCATAGCTCTCAACTCTGGAATGCGGCTACCCTGAATTGAGACACACTTGAGGCTTTAAATATAGTGACTTTTAGGATGTAATTCCAAATGTATATATTTCATTAGTAATATTACATTGGTCACATAATGATAATACTCTGGATACATTTGCTTATATTGTCTTAACAATTTTATTTTTTTAAATTTTTTAATGTGAACATTAGAAAATTTTAATTTATCCTTTTGCCGTGTCTGTTGTTTTAATTAGACATTACTGACTTAGGTGGTTGCTTCCCAGTATAAACTGTCTATCACAAGCTTGGAGAACAAAAATTTTAAGTAAAATTTTACCTTGTCATTATGTTTTTATCTATAAATAATAAATAAGCATAAATAACGCATAAATTGATATTACCCCATATATAGGATTAACTGTAAATGTCCTGATGGCTGGGCAACTACCCCTTCTGTGAGAAAAATTTACTGTAAAATAGGTGCAGCCTGAGGTTCTGGGCTTCAATTTCCAGACATAAAATAAAAAGACAGGAACTTGTCATTTTGGCCTCATTTATTGCTGAAATGGAATCATCTGTGACTCATAAAGAAGGCTCATTGGGCTCAGATTTGGGGCAGGCTCTGAAGCCCTCTCCAGTCAAAAGTACTTGATGAGAATGGTCCAAACCCATGCACAGCCAGTGAGGAGAGGGCAGGGTTCTGCAATCTAGCAAGGTTATTTTCTTCAGAGCATGCCATTGTTGTGATGGGGCTCCAGACTTTTCTCTTGTGCTCAGGAGTCAGAGGTTGTTATGTTGAGAAGGTTCTGAAGATCCTTTGAGAGCAGGCCTGGATCCTCAAAGCCATGAAATGGTGAGTGTGCAGTGGCATCTTGAGCCTAGCATCACCCTATGCTTCCTCCTTGTTTGTGAGGATTTTTAACTTCAGAGAAATGAGGAAAAAAATTGCATTTTTCCAATAGTACTGAGGGTAGAACATACTTGTTTTACTGGTGAGCTATATCATCAACATTTTTATTTCATTTCAAGACAGAATCTTGCTGATTTACGGAGACTAGAGTCAAAAGTTTTGATCCTCTAGACTCAGCCTCCCAAGCAGCTGGCATTACATGTTTGTGATACCACCCCTGATAGATATTGCATTATTGACTTTCATATTATTACAGGTCGCCTCAAGATGAGGTCTAGACTTGCAAATGTGTATTAGTGTCTTCATTTTTGTGTTTACAAGAGAAAGGCCACAGAGAGAAGGAATATCCACCAAGTCTTGACTGCATCCTGCACAGATGAGATAAACTGGGTTTAAATGGGCTGGCTGCCACATGAAGTTAAGAAGGTGGTTGCAAAAAAATCACACAACACGAAAGTAGTATCCATGAAGCAGGGGAAGATGGCTCTTTGACTTTATGAGTCAACCTTCCATGCTGGAAAGAGAGTGCACCCACATGTGGTTTATTTTATAATGGGGATATCAAAGGCAGGTATAGGGTTCAAGGATGGAGTCTTGGTTCCTGATGTCTTGTAGTGAGCAGATTGACATTTTGGCAGCTCATACCCATCTCAGGTGCTGTGTGGGATCTTAGGCAGAGTTGGAGTGGGAGGTTCACCTGCATCATGCAGTCAATCCCTGACAGGGTATTCACAGTGCCATACCTATCCCCTCAGGAGGCTGCAATGTGCAACACAAGCCAAACACAGCCCGTAGATGGTTTGTGACAACCAAGTACTGATTCACCTGCCAATTATTCAATATTAAAAGTTTCCTCAGATATATAAATAATTGTTTGAGAGGAACATGAACAATGATACCGAGGAGGGGAGATTAGGTATTTCAAATGTGAGGAAGAAGAGTTTGAGAAATCAATGCTGAGTTACCTAGTTATGAAAAATATAGTCCCCGAGATTTAATTGTACGATCATGGAAGATATAAGAATGTATTTAATGCAATGGCTATGTTTTTAAAAAGATTTTGGCTAAGACTTAGTCAAAATTCATAACTAACACAACCCATCCACATTCCCCAGAACACCATTGCACTTTCACCTTGTGCTTATTCTGCCACTCAATAACACATCAACTGTGATTCCTCAATATGCGCTTTTGTTAAAGATAAATGTCATTGCATGGATAGTGGAAGGAGACCCCCATCGTTGTACAAAACACATGTATGAACATGTGAGAAAAAAAAAAAGAATAGCATTACCTTAGATTAGGTAGAGAGAAATGATGGGAAGGGAGAGAAGGGGTTGGGGGGATAGGAAGGATAGTAGAATGAAACAGACATTATTATTACTGTGTGTATATATATGACTGCATGACCAATATGATTCTGCGACCTCTACACTCAGAAAAATGAGAAATTACATCCCATCTGATTTAAATGTATGATATGTCAAAGTCATTGTACTGTCATGTGTAACTAATTAAAACAAATTAAAAAAATAATTAAAAAAAATAAAAAACAGAGAAATGTCAGTGTCAGTAGTACTCTGGGGATCAACAAGGCAGAACTCCTTGCCTAGCTTGTGACAGAAACCAGCAAAGAAATGGTAAAAATCGGACCATCTTTGTCTCTGAGTCTTTGCCCCCCAACAACAATAATTAAATATGTCATTCTTAGATAAATTGATGGATTAAGAAACTTGGGACTTTTGGGCCAAATAAGTGAAACACTGAAATTATAAATGTGCTGAAATATTATGAATCACTTGCCTCCTATAACCCTAAAGTTGTATTTCATTATTTACATGAGAGCAGTTTTCTAAGTAGTCTACTAAAGACACCCCAATTTTTTTTATTGAGTAACAATTCAAAGAGAATTAACATATTATTAATGAATTTAAAGTAAAAGAGACATGATTTTTTTTTGTTTGTTTGTTTTCAATATGGTCAAATCAGATCAAGGAGCATAGTTTACTAATTTACTTTTATTATTTTTGTTTCTTTGTTATTTAAATTTATTTTGTAAAACAGTATGTTTAACAATAATTCTAAGAAGAAAAATTAGTGATGTAGGTAAGCGATTTAACATATCCATGAGAAAATGTTATATATTCACAATGGAGTACTATTCAGGCATAAACCAAAGTAAAAATCCTCTAAGTTTTAGCAAAACAGGAAAGTGTGTGATGTAATGCTAAGGAAAAAAAAGACAGATGCACAAATAATAGTAGCTCATATATTATCTTTTATATATGAAAACTAAAATAAATTTTAATTAATAAGTCTGAAAAACATACTAGGATGTTAGGGGTTAAAGAGGGGTGGTTGGATATTATCAATGTATGCGATGCAAATATGAAAATATTACACTAGCTGTCATTAATATGTACAATCAGAATGTGTTAAGAGCTGGGGCTACAGAATGTGTTAATAAAATCCAACATCTCCTATTTGAATCTATAGTCAGAACATCTACAATTGTACTTTCTTTGGAATTTCTCATATGATGCAAACTATTATAATCCTAAAACAACCACATTTCTGTTTCTATACATTCAACTTTTTTTTAATCATAATCCACCCCATAGAGTATGCAATGTATTTATGTGTCTAGATCATTCCACTGACATAAGGTCCTCCTGCTTTATCTATGTTAAAACAAATGAAAAATATCATTTTATTACCACGACTTGAATCCAGTGTTGCTTTACTATTGAAATATATTCCCAACTTTTTTAATTTTTATTTTTCACTTTTATGACAACACCTTGATAAATTGCTTAAGGCTGGCCTTGTAGTTTTGCCACGACTGCCATCTACAACATTTTTCTTTACAAAGTTCAGTGAGAGGTGTGGTGTTACATAACTGTATGCCCATGGACTCAGGAGCTTGAGACAGGAGGATTACAATTTTAATTTGAGTAAATAGAGTACCATCCAATAGTTTTAATTAGAAAGAAAGAACAAAGAGAAGCTGCCATGGCTTATGCACAAAGCTTTTTGAATGGGCACTTTTTTATGATGGTGTTATCTGTAGACATCTGACTTTAGCTACTTGGCCTTTTAAAGTGAACTTGCACCTCTTCCTCTACAGGGATCTTTTCAGCCCTCAGTCTTGAACTATAGCTGCTTTATTGACCGCCTCAAATTTTGAGGCTTCCAGCTTCTTGAACTGATCTGTTACCAGTTTCCCGGTTTTACCAGTCTGCAGGCAACAATTTTGGGACTATTCATCTCATCATCATGAGAATCAATCTCTTAAATTCCCTTTATTGTACATATACATTTGTATGTTTAAATGATTCTGTTTTTCTAAAGGATCATGAGTTATGCAAATATGTACTGAGGAAAATATCTGGGTCATATGTTATTTCTAGTTTTAGAGAAATTCCCATAGTGTCTTTTATGATGTTTGTACCAGTTTATATTCCTGCAAGAGTGTCCATGAATTTCCTTTTCTGCACATTCTCTGCAGTATGTGGGTTTCCTACAATCATTTTGATAATACCCGTTGTAATCATGTACTATTGTGATATGTCCTGAAATTATAAAACTTCTGAAAGAAAATGGGAAAAAATCCTTTGACATTGGTGTTGGCAGGGGTTTTGGATAGGACATCCAATCAATGTACAAAAAAAAATAAATAAATAAAAAACAAGTGAGAATATATAAAGCAAAAATATTTTCATATAACAAAGGAATCAGTGAAATATAAAAATAGACAATGGATTGCAGAAAATATCTGCTAAGCATATATCTCATAAAATGTTTAATATCCAAGTATATGGGAATTTCAGTGGTTTATGTAGTTTGAAGAACTTTAGAATGATTTGTTTTTGTATTTGTGAAGTTACTTATTAGGATTATAATCATGATTGTGTTTAATATGGTTTTGTAAATGGAGATAACTGACATATTCATGGTATGGGAGCTTCTTATTAATAACCATAGATTGGTTACTTTACCATTTATTTACATTCTTAATATAAATATGGTATGTTCTTTATTTTTTCTGAAATTTGCATATGTTGTTATACTGGTTTTTGTCAGATTCATATTTTTCTGTCTTTTATTTCTTGGTTCTATATAAATAGTATTGTGTTTTGCATTTTAAATGCAAGTTTAAATCCAAACTCATTACTGATCCTATAGAAACACAACTGACATGAATATTAATCTTTATTCTACACATTTGGTATAATCATGGTCCAGCTTTTTTTTTTTTTTTTACTATTTTTTGGTATTCTACATACATGATTAAGTCATCAGTGAAAAAAAAGTTTGGCTTTTATTTCTCATTAACTGCCTCTTTCTCCTTTTTTCTTTTCTTGTGTACTTTTCTGTAACTGTTGATATGAGCTATGACTTTATTTGTAACTAGTTAATGTGATGAATTTTATTGATAGTTGAATTTTGAATCAGCCTTCCTTTTGTGAAATATTTTCCATTTTGTTCTAGTGTAAAATTGTGGAAATTCAATGAACAACACAAGCCTAGAATACTTTTGCTAGAAAATACCATAGTTCTTTTTAAAATAAGAAGACTAAAAGTTTGGTACATATAAAAAAGTAAATCTAAAGATACTCCTGGTGGCCCAATGTAAAATAATTTGAAATAATAATAATATAAATAATAATAATGTAAATAATAATGTAAAATAATTTAAAATGATAATAATGTAAATCATCATAATAATGTAATAATGTAATGATAATTAAATAATAATGTAGAATAATGATAGCATTGTTTTACTACCACCCCAAAAAGCAAATATCATTGAGCTAGTATTTATCTAAAATGAGAAAATATATAATGAAAGTAGAAAAAAAGCAAAGTGGGGACAAATCCTCCTCATGAAAAAATTCTAAATATTGAGATCATACAAAGTAGAAAGTAATGAGTAGGTTAACAAAATAATAGCTAGTCTAACAATATTCATTGATGAATAAAAACTTGTGGGTTAACCAAATGAGAAAATTACATTGACCAACTTATATGAATCATTTTATACATTTATTAATACAGTTTTCTCTTAATTTCTTTGAAAAACCTGTGATTATTTAGGGAAAAATTGAAATGATGTATTATGGGATTTAAAATGTGTGAATACAAAACTTAATTGTTGTACAAAGAAGTAAAGAACATAACCAGTGAGGTAAAGTTTTTATATATTTAAATTACTAAGTTTAAACAATGTTATCTCTGTAACTTGTAAAATATTAAGGTGCACACATTCATTGACTCTTGATTTTAGTTCTTGTACTTTATGAGTCTTGTTGAGAAAGTTGTTAAGTTGACATCATGGAGAGTTGGTCCTAATTTTCTTCTAGCAAGTGCAGGATCTCTTGTCTAATGCCTAAGTCCATGATCCACATTGAGTTGGGTTTTGTGCAGGATGAGATAGGGGTTTAGTTTTATTTTGCTACATATGGATTTCCAGTTTGCCCAGCACCATATTTTTTGAAGAGGCTATCTTTTCTCCAGTGTATGTCCATGGCACCTTTGTCTAGCATGGGATAATTGTATTTCTGTGGGTTTGTCTCTGTGTCTTCTATTCCATACCATTGGCCTTCGTGCCTGTTTTGGTGCCAATACCATACTTTTTTTCTTACTATAGTTGTGTAATATAATTGAACATCTAGTCTCCTGCTTCCCTTTTCTTGCTGAGGTTTGCTTTAGTTATTTTTGTCCTCTTATTTTTCCAAATGAAAGTCATGATGGCTTTTTTTTTTTTTTAAATTTCTGTGAAGAACATCATCAGAACCTTAATAGGAATTGTGTTAATCTGTATAGCATTTTTGGTAGTATGTGCATTTTGGCAATATTAATTCCACCTACCCTAAAACACGAGAAATCTTGTCACCTCATGTATTTCTAAGTATATTTTTAATTTCAAGCCTGGTTGCTACTATCCATTGGTCATTTAAGAGCATTAATCTCCAGGATATATAAGAACTCAAAAAAATTAACACCAAAAAGTTAAAGAACCCAATTAATAAATGAACTAAGGAGCATAGCAGTCACTTTGTGTAAGAAGAACAAATGTATGAAACAATTTTCAACATCTCTAGGAATTAGGGAAATGCAAATTAAAATTACATTGAGATTTCATCTCACTGAATTCAGAATGGCAATTATCAATAATACAAACAAAAATAAATGTATATGAGGATTTCAGGAAAATGGTACATTAATACATTAATGATGGGACTACAAATTGGTGCAACCAATATAGAAAGCAGTATGGAGATTCCTCAGAAAACTTGGAATGCAACAGCCATTGACCTTGTTATCTCCTTCCTTGTTTTATACCTGCTAGATTTAAAATCTGCATACTACACTGATGCAGTCCTGTTAATGTTTATAACAGCTTAACTCACAATATATAAACTGTGGAACTAATGTAGGTGCCCTTCCACAGATGAGTGGATATAGAAAATGTAAAATGTATACATAATGGAATATTATTCAGCCTAAAAGAAGAATGAAATGATGACATTTGTTGGTAAATGGATGGAGCTGGAGAATATCATGCTAAGTGAAGCAAGTCAGTCCCAAAAAACTAAAGGTCAAATGTTTTCTCTGATTTGCAGATGCTCACTTGCAATAGAGTAGGGCTGCTAGGGAAGAATAGAGGGATATTGGATTTCACAGAGGGAGCAAAGTGTGGGTTTGGAAGGACAAAATGAATAGGACATTATTACCCTATGTACATATACATCATTTACAACCAGAAAAAGGAGAAGTTATACTCCATTTATGTATATCATGTCAAAATGCACTATATTATCATGTATAACTTATGAGAACGTATTTTTATAAAGTGCATATAACTTAGTCTCCAGGAAATAAAGTAGCCTTTATATTATAATTGATTTTTAATTTCAATCCATTATGGTCTGATAGAATGCAATATAAACTTTTTTTTTTTTTTTTTTTTTTTGTATTTGCTAAGAGTTTTTTTGTGTCCTAAGATAAGGAATATTTTAGAGAAGAATCCATGTGTGGCTGAGAAGACAGTGTATTTATTTCATGACGGATGAAATATTCTATATGTGTTTTATGAGTATATGTTAAAAACTTGTATTTTTTTATAGAACCTCTTTTTAAAAAATTTTTTTTGTAGTTGTACACAATAACTTTTATTTATTTTTATGTGGTGCTGAGGATCGAACCCAGGGCCTTGCACATGCGAGGCAAGCTCTCTACCGCTGAGCCATAACCCCAGCACAAAAATTGAAATTTTTTAAAAAAATCTTTTATTGACTTTATTTATTTTAAATACATGACAGCAGTGTAATGTATTGCAATTCTTATTACACATATAGAGTACAATTTTTCAAATCTCTGTATATGATGTATGTTCACCAAATTTATGCTTTTATAAATGTACCTTGTAGGTTTTTTTGCATTACAATTCTTAATACACATATATACCCCAAATTTTCATATCTCTGTTTCTATAGAAAGTATGTTGACACCCAATTTAAATCTTTATACATGTTCTTTTTTTTAATTCCCCTTCTCCCTCCCACCCCTATTCCCTATCTAGAGGTAATCTTCCTCCTTTGTTCTCCCTCCGAACCCCATTTTGAGTCACCCTCCTTATATCAGAGAAGACATTCGGCATTTTTTTTGGGATTGGCTACCTTCACTTAACATAATCTTCTCTAATGCCATCCATTTCTGCAAATGCCATGATCTTATTTTTTAGTGCTGATTCCATTGTTTATAAATAACACATTTTTTTTTATCCATTCATCCACTGAAGGACATCTAGGTTAGCTCCACAGTTTAGCTATTGTGAATTGTGCTGCCTAAACATTGATGTGGTTGTGTCCCTGTAATATGCTGTTTTTAGGTCCTTTGGGTATGGTCCGGGAAGAGGAAATAATAGCTGGGTCAAATGGTGGTTCCATTCCCAGTTTTCCAAGGAATCTCCATAGTGCTTTCTAAATTGGCTGCACCAATTTGCAGTCCCACCAGCAGTGTATGAGTGTACCTTTTCCCTGAATCCTCACCAGCACTTCTTGTTGTTTGTCTTCATAATGGCTGCCATTCTGACTGGAGTGAGATGGTATCTTAGAGTAGTTTTAATTTGCATTTCTCTGATTGCTAGCGATGATGAGCATTTTTTTGTATATTTGTTTATTGATTGTATATCCTCTTCTGAGAAGTGTCAGTTCAGCTCCTTGGCCCATTTATTGATTGGATTATTTGGTTCTTATTTTTTTGGTGCTTATCTTGTTCAGCTCTTTATATACTCTAGAGATTAGAGCTCTATCTGATATGTGAGGGGTAAAAATTTGTTCCCAGGATGTAAGTTCCCTATTCATCTCACATATTATTTCTTTTGCTGAGAAAAAACTTTGTAGTTTGAATCCATCCCATGTGTTGATTCTTGGTTTTAATTCTTGTGCTATAGGCGTCTTATTAAGGAAGTTGCAGCCTAGCCCCATGTGCTGGAGATTAAGGCCTACTTTTTCTTCTGTTAGATGCAGAGTCTCTGGTTTAATCCCTAGATCCTTGATCCATTTTGAGTTAACTTTTATGCATGGTGAGAGATAGGGATTCAATTTCATTTTGTTGCATATGGATTTCCAGTTTTCCCAGCACCATTTGTTGAAGATGCTATCCTTTCTCCAGTGCATAGTTTTGGCACCTTTGTCTAATATAAGGTAGTTGTAATTTTGTGGGTTAGGCTCTGTGTCCTCTATTCTGTACCACTGGTCTACTAGCTTGTTTTGGTGCCAGTACCATGCTGTTTTTTAACTGTTGTTCTGTGGTATAGTTTAACGTCTGGTATAGCGATACCACCTGTTTCACTCTTCCTGCTTAAAATTGCTTTAGCTATTCTGCGTCTTTTATTTTTCCAGATGAATTTCATGATTGCTTTTTCTATTTCTATGAGGAATGCCATTGGGATTTTGATCGGAATTGCATTGAACCTCTATGGTGCTTTTGGTAGTACAGTCATTTTAATAATATTAATTCTGCCTATCCATGAGCAAGGTAGATCTTTCCATCTTCTAAGGTCTTTTTCTATTTCTCTCTTTAGGGTTCTATAGTTTTCATTGTAAAGATCTTTCACCTCTTTTTGTTAGGTTGATTCCCAAGTATTTTATTTATTTACTTATTTATTTTTGAGGATATTGTGAATGGGGTAGTTTTCCTCATTTCCTTTTCAGAGTATTTGTCACTGATATACAGAAATACCTTTGATTTATGGGTGTTGATATTATATCCTGCCACTTGCTGAATTAATTTACTAGTTCTAGAAGTTTCTTGGTAGAGTTTTTTGGGTTTTCTAGTTAAAGAATCATGTCACCAGCAAATAGTGCTAGTTTAAGTTCTTCTTTTCCTAATTGCTCTGGCCAGTGTTTCAAGAACTATGTTGAATAGAAGTGGTGAGAAAGGGCATCCCTGTCTTGTTTATGACTTCTTTATTTGGTTTTTATTTGGAGGGTCTATCCAGTGATGAGAGGTGTGTTAAACTCACCTAGTATTATTGTGTTGTAGTTTATTTGATTCTTGAAATTGAGAAGGATTTGTTTGATGTATATTGATGTTCCATTGTTTGGGGCATATATATTCATGATTACTATGTCTTCATGATCTATATATAATTCCCTTAAGAAGTGTGAAATGTCCTTCTTTGTGAATGATGTGTTTTGTTTCCATCCTTTTACCTTCCATCTGTGCATGTCTTTGCCAATGAGCTAACTCTCTTGGAGATAGCATATTGTTGTTCTTGTTTTTTAATCCCATCTGCTAGGCTATCTTTTGATCACTGAGTTTAGGCTATTTACATTCAGTAATATTGTTGAGAAATGATTTTTTCCCCCGTCATTTTGATTTATTTTTTATTGGAATATTTTTCCCTTTGATTTACTATTCTAGTGTAGTTCCTTCCTTTCCTGGTTTTCAGCTTTATTCTTCATTTCTTGTTCATGAAATATTTTATTTATTGTGTAGTGCAGACTTTCTTGTTGTATATTCTTTTAACTTTTGTTTATCATGGAAAGTTTTTAATTTATCATCAAACTGAAACATAATTTGTTGGATATAGTATTCGTGGTTTGCATCCACTTTCTTTCAGATCTTGGCACATATTATTCCTACACCTCAGAGCATTGAGGTGTATGTGAATCAGGTGAGATCTGAATTGGTTTTCCTCTGAGTGTCCCCTATTGTTTTTCTCTGGAACCCTTCAAAATTATGTCCTTGTTCTGTATATTAGGCATTTTTATAATAATGTGGGTCTGTTGTAATTTTGTGTACTTAGAATTTTGTAAATAAACAAAATTTTATTATATTTGATTTCCCATTATATTCTTTAGGTTGAGGAACTTTTCTGATATTATTTCTTTGAAAAGTTTGTAAGTTCCTTTGGTTTGTATATTTGCATCTTTGTGTATCATGATAAATTTTAAATTTGGTCTTTTCATGTTTTCCCTTATTTCTTGGAAGTTCTGTTCATGGTCTACTAATATCTTTTCTCCATGGTCAACTTTATTTTTATAGAGTATATATTTGTGTCAATTGCCTGAAACTGTTGCAAGTGGTCTAGTCTTTTGGTGATACTTTCTATTGAATTTATAATTTGGTTTATTGATTTCTGTATTTTCAGGATTTCTGCTTGATTTTTTTTCAGAATTTCTTTCTATGGAAGCGTTCTTTTACTTCTTGTTCTTTTTTTTCTTTCTTTCTTTCTGATTTTTACTCGTTACATTGTGTTTTACCTCGCAGATCAGGTCACCTATGTACATTTTAAACTCATTCTCTGACATTACTTCCCCTGAGGTTTCAATGGCTTCTGTTATTGAATTACCTTGGTGTATTTCTGGCAATTTGTTCCCTTGCTTTTCCGTGTTGTTTATGTGTCTACTCATCTAACATGGCTCTGAAGCAGTAGAGTTTCTCCTCTGTAGACTTATAATATCCCTGAATGTTTCTAGTTACTCACCTTTTAGGAGAAGACAAATTACTACAACAATCAATGCAAAGAATATTCAGACTTAAACAAATAGTTTCTCCTGTGATAGCTGAAGTGTTGTGACAGTAAATAGAAATTGTATGCTCAGTAATTTTCTACATTAAAAACAATACGTTTGCAAAAGGGTTTAGAATTTGGTGGATAGGGAGAGAACCAAAGAGATGAAGGATGTGATGATTACAAGGGAGAAGGAGAAAATATAGAAGTAAAAATTCAATGGATGATTGAAAGAGAACAATAAGTATTGGCTGTTAGCAAAAAAAAGATATTAAGAGAATCAAGGAAAATTGATAAGTGGGAGATATATATATATATATTATATATATCATACTAAAAATTTTAAAAATTAGGGCTGGGGATGTGGCTCAAGCGGTAGCGTGCTCTCTTGGCATGCATGCAGCCTGGGTTCGATCCTCAGCACCACATACAAACAATGATGTTGTGTCCTCCGAAAAAACTAAAAAATAAATATTAAAATTCTCTCTCTCTCTCTCTCTCTCTCTCTCTCTCTGTCTCCCTCCCTCCCTCCCTCTCTCAAAAAAATTTTAAAAATTAGAAATAAAAAGTAATAAAATAAAAATATAAAACAAAACTAATATATACTAACCAAACATGCAAGTCTTTAAAAAAAAAACTGATCAATTAAAAATAACTCACATAAAAAATGCTAGATACCTTGGGCTGGGGCTGTAGCTCAGCATCAGAGTGCTTTCCTTGCATATGTGGGTCACTGGGTTCGATCTTCAGCACCACATAAAAATAAACAAAATAAAGGCATGCTGTTCATCTACAAATACAAAAAAATTAAAGAAATCATAGATATCTTACAAAAGTAAATATATATATAAAATTTTAAAAATGCTAGATATGAGAATAGAATACATAAATATGTATGAATTCCCATGGACTATTAGGGTCCAAAATAGAAACATACACAGACACACAGATCTTGATGAAAAGTATAAGAACTATTTCCATTGGAACTAAAAGATTATCAGCTTCCTTTCTCAGCAATTTTTGGTGAGGTGGTCTGGCATGATGCTTATTCAACACAAAGCAAGGGATTGTTAGAGTGAGAGAGGTTATCCCATAGATAGAACTCCTGGAGGCAGGGTTTAGGCTTAGGTATGCTCAAGGTTCTTATTGAATGCCAGTTGGTCTGGAGAATTTAAATCAATGCAACTTTAGGGCAGTATATATACACAGTGGAATATTATTCACCCATTAAAAAGTTTCACATTATGACATTTTCTGATGAATGTATGGAACTGTCTAAATCATGTTAAGTGAAATAAGCCAGTCCCCCAAAATCAAAGGCCAAATGTTATTGTGCTAACACACAATACAAAGACAGGGAGAAAAGAATAGGAGTTCATTGGTTTAGACAAAGGGGAATAAAGGGAAGGGTGGATGAGAATAGAGAAGACAATAGAATGAATGAGATATAACTTCCCTGTTCATATATGAATATATGATCAGTTAAATTCCACATCATGTTCAACCACTGGAATGGTATTCTAATTAGAATAAGTTATAATCCTTGTGTGTATAATGTCAGAATATAATCTATCATGTATAACTAAAAAGAAAAAATGATTAAAAAATATAGTCTATTTTAGTTCTTTAAAACATATTTTCAAACAGATCTCCTATATTCTTTCTTCTATTTTCACACTTTCATCTAAATTATGTCATGAATTTATGACCTGCAATATTGAAAACAATTTTTTGACAAGTAAATATCCCAAACTCTTGGTATCCTTGATTTCCACTGGGGATGTTTTGGAGTCACAAGATATTGCTGAAGAAGAGAACCATACTTTGTATACTGTAGGGATTCTGGTTCTGGAAGTGTACAAGGTAATGTTCCTCTGGCGAGCAAATTCCCAGGGGGTTACAGGAACACTGTTTTCCACACTTGGAATATTCTGCAGTTTCTTCTTGGAACTGTTAAGATAACTAATACAAATGCAGTGCCTAGCTGCTGCTATGGTAATGTTCTTCATGAGGAAGCTCTGTGCCAGAGTCTTATCAGCCTTGAACTTAATCTCAGACCCTCAGCTACTGGGTATAAAGGAACTCTTGTTAGGCAACCACATATTTTACTGCTCCTAAACCTGTCCACATAATGGTAACTTTATACAATGGACTTTCTTGAGAGCTTCTCAAAGCTCCTAACATTGCACATTGCAACTTAGCAACATTATGCAGCTTATTCCTCAGTTACATACTAAGTCTGTAACTTGCCTAGTAATACAATGAACAATATGTACTAATGATGCCAATGACCTAAAGTAACCTACTGATATAAATAAAGCTAGCTGGCTCACGTGAACACCTCTTGGTTTGACTCTGCACCTTGCTACTGTCTCCTTTTCCTTTCCTTGCATTTTATATTCTATTCAGATGCCACCATTCATAAGTATAAACTGTAAATAAAATCCACATCCATGCTCCTAGTAACTTAGTAAGTCCTAAAAGAGCAGAAAGATTAGAAGATCTCAATTCTCTGCAATGCTAAAGAACATCTATTGGAACACTCTATTAGAGGTTACTGAGTATGGATATGGGAGACATACAATTATAAAATTGCATAAAACTAGTGTATTTTTTTCAATTTGTGTAATTGGGTTCCTCATATCACAGAAGTGATGATATGTCCTTCTATGTTAATTGGCATTTTATATTAGTCTGCTCTATTATAGCTGATTTAACTTTTTCTGATTTAGATGTTCTCTGCCAGACTTTTCCCTATAACAGTCGTTGGTTTGTCTTGATAAATAAGAATCTTGGCATGATCTCCCTAAATTATCTTTAAAAAACCCTATTTGATACAGAAACTGTGTTTTTTCTTCATATTTTTGTTTTCCCTTGCTTTGAAGAATGGAGGTTGTCACTTTTGTTTACCATAGGTGTTGGTTCTGAAGCAGACCACAGTCCTACAGGATTTTATTTTATTGTATCTTCTGTTCACACATGTACACCTCATAAGCTCCTTGCATGTTCAGTAAGAGAAACAACACTCATATTTTTCTAAGTGTACAAAATTATAAACTATAGCTCATAACAACTCATGAATAAGGGAGAAATCAAAGAATATACAAGATTCATAAATTGTAGTGCCTACTTTATTGTCATTTATTATCCTTAAATGTGTCTATCTAAATAGTGTCTTTAAAAGAAAAAAAAAGTCACAACCTGAAAATGATTACAAATTTTCAAAAAATATATCTATTATTTTTACATGAAAATTTGTCGTTTTACTATATAGTATATTGATATTTAATGTATGTGAACATAAAATAAGAATAATTTCAGTTTAACTGTAATGCTCAGTAAATTCTTTTAAAATTCACTGTTTCCTATGAATTAATGTTCCTTTTCTTCTGAATTACAGATCAGAAAACCTTGGGTGGGCTGGGGATGTGGATCAAGTGGTAACATGCTCGCCTGGCATGCGCGGGGCGCTGGGTTCAATCCTCAGCACCTCTTAAAAATAAAATAAAGATGTGTATTCACCGAAAAATGAAAAATAAATATTAAAAAATTCTCTCTTCTGTATCTCTCTCTTTAAAAAAAAAGAAAACCTTGGGTATTATTCAAGGTTTACAATTTACTGAAAATGTTTTATGAAGAAATACAGAAACCATTATTGTTGTCACATCATTTTGTGTTTTACAGAATAAAATGTGAAAATCTCTTTGAATGATATGTATACATTTGAATGATCTAAGTGGATTCTTCTTGTTGTTTGCTATTTTAATGATTTACATAAATCCAATTAAATATTTGAACTCAAGTATCAATGAATGTTTCCTTAGTGATCTCCCTTATTGTAATTCAGAAGTTTCTCTTGTCTCAGTGTTATTGTAATTATTATTCAACTTGACACTTATTCATAAATCCAAGCCCCATGACTGAACCATTGAATCAAAGTCTGCATTTTAGTAAACTTTGATTTATCATTCTACAATTAAAAATTGAGAATTGCCCTTGATCACCATAATTTCTTCTTCGGAGGATCATACAATTTAAAACATAAAAAGCAATTAAATGTATACTCTTTTGTTGATGCTTTAATTTTATATTATATTTCATCAAAGAAAATTATATAGACTCTTGGCTTTAATCTGCTCTCTTTCCACTGAGTTAGCTAATAGACTATGACAGTTGTTTAAAAATGTGTTATTGAATAATTAAAATCACTTCCCTGCATGCAATCCATTTGTATTAAATCTCATTTCAACTTCAGTCAAATTAAAACCTGTGTGACTGATCATTTGCTCAATGTGCTATTTATTTGCCTGTTTCCATTTCAGATTCGGTTAACATTTAGTGATGTGGCCATTTATTTCTCTGAGGAGGAATGGAAGTGCCTTGAGCCTGCTCAGCATAATTTATACAGAGAGGTGATGTTAGAGAACTACAGAAACCTGGTCTTCCTGGGTAAGCCTATCTTCATACTTTCCAATTAATTATCAACATTTAATTTCCTTCCTTCACAGAATATATCTTGGGAGTTTCTGGTCTGCATGAATGGATTCAGTTTGTTGCTTTCAAAAAAAAAAAAAAAATGATTGGGCATGTTTTGATACAAAAAATAAAATGTTAATTATATTTCCCTGAGTCTTTATTCTTTTTCCTTTCTTGGTGTGATATATATTCTCCATATTAGATAAGTGGTACTTTAGAGTAATTCAGTGATGTAAAATATTGTGGCCCTCACATAGTCAAAGACACAGTTGAGAATCCCAACATCAAGGAGGAAGTTAAATGTTTATTGAGAATTTATCCAGCAGAAAACATAAAATATTCAGAATTTTAGGTTTGTTTCTCTTGTTATCATGGAATGTCTCCCCTTGTTTATCATGCTTTCAAATTCTTTAAAGCCTCTCCCTTTTCCTTTGAGTACTTTCAAATTAACAACAAAAACACTCTCCTTTGCTTATTATTATAGTTTTCATGGTCTAACAGGTTTTTCCAGTATTTGTTGGTTTCTAAGAAATGTATGTACATTTCTAGAGATCTCTAAGTCAAAACTTTGAAATTTATTAATATTCATAAAGTAGTTTCTTTGATATTTTTTATGTTTATTGGTCAAAGCTCTTAGTGAATACTTCTAATGCTATTCCTGTAATATTTTCTGCCATATAATGAATGTGAACATTCACAGTGCTGCTGTTTTGGGGTCAATAGTCATAGGCATCATTATATAAAATGGTTTTTAAAATAATATATCCTTGGATATTTGCAATTGTATGGGATAAAATTTCTTTCTTTTTTTAAATTATTTATGTCATTTTATAGAGTAAGATTCATGTTGTAGAGTATGTTTCCTTACATCGATTAAATGGCAACTTCCTTGACTTTACAAGTTAGGATGATATAAGTTGAAATTAATATATGCATGATATTTGTTTCTGTTGTCAAAAATTGCCTGTGCTTTTACTTGCTTGTATAAATATTACAACTGTTTATGACTTTTATATTTCATCTAGATTGGTTTTTTGTCCTGCCAATGTACATATCCATGGAAATTTTTTATATGTAAATGTAATAGATTGAATACAGGGATGGTTTAATAATGAACTATGTTTGCATTTATATTGGAAGAATGGTTCTCACAGTGTTGTTGAAAGTAGCCTTGAATTTGTAATCATCCTGCCTCAGAATTGCTAAAACCTAGATTACATGCAAGTATCATCTATACATTGATGAATTTCTACTTATTTATAGAATAAAGACCATAGCTCTTTAAATGTAGCTTTTAAAAAATTTGCAATGTTTTCTTTGAAATTTTAATGTGATTGATCAAAACCATAAAATATCCAGGTTTGGTGGAACACACCTGTAATCCCAGTGGCTTGGAAGACTGAGGCAGAAGGATCACAAGTTCAAAGCCAGCCTCAGAGAGGTGCTAAGCATCTCAGTGAGACACTGTCTCTAAAGAAAATAAAAAATAAGTCTGGGGATGTAGCTCAGTGGTCATTTGCCCCTGAGTTCTCCTCTTTCCCCCCACCAAAAAAATGAATAAAATGCCATCTTCAGGATTTCAAGTGTACCTTCCAGTAATCTTATTTCAAATCATTATGTAATATATCTAAAAAAGTTTGTACCTGAAAAGGCAAAAAAAAAAAAAAAAAAAAAAAATCTACTACCATGGAAACATGGGCTTATGTTTGTCTCCTCCAAAATAATTATCATCCTCAATTCTTTTATGATCATTTTTTTTAGTTTTGATATCTTATAATCAGAATGCTGTACTATGTATCTCTTTGTTTGTGACTGATTTAACATAATGTACTTTAGATTTATCCTTATTATATATTTTGCAAAATTTCTTCCTTCTTGACATGGAAAAAATTTTCTAGTTTCAGTGTTCCAAATTGCCTTATCCAATCATTTCAAAGGATATTGGTTTGGAATGTACATGATGGACTTGTTGAATAATATTGTAACAAATATTGGTGTGCAAATATTTCTTATTTTGCAATATACGTGAGGGATTATTACCATATACACATACACTTTTTTTTTTGTAGAGGAAGTAAAGTTTTTTTTAGGAGCTCACAGTATCAGAGATCTCAGTCCATAGACATCCAGCTCCATTCCTTGGGGCTCATAGTGAGGTAGAGTATCATTGTGGAGTGAAATAGCTCTTATGATGATGAAAGAACAAAAAGACTCCACTCTCCAGATAAAAAATATACACCTCAAATTCACACCCCCAGGGATCCATCTCCTTCAGACACACCCTACAGCCTTCAATTAATCGCATCAGGGATTAATGCATTGATTGGGTTAAGACTCTTAAAACCCAATCATTTCTTTTCTAAACATTTTCTAAGCATCTTTTAAACATTCTATTATGAACTTCTGGTGGACACTGACTATCAAAACCATAGCAGTTCCCACAAGGATGTAGGCTTGTACATGAAGAATCATTTTGCTATATTTATAAGTGATTTCTTTCACAGAATATTTTGCATTCTTTTTCTGTCAAGGAAGAAATTATTTTGAGGTATTTTATTATTTTTTATATATAATCTTTTTTTAACTTGTTTTAGTTATACATGATAGTAGAATGCATTTATGCACTTTGATACATTTTACATAAATGAGTTATAATTTCTTATTTTTCTGATTGTACATGTTGTAGGAGCACATTGCTCATGCAGTCATATAGGAACATGACATAATAATGTCTGTTTCACTCTACTATCCTTACTATCCCTATATCCCCTCTCCTTCCCACCACTCCCCTCTACCTAATCTAAAGTAACTCTATTCTTCCCTAACACACCCTTTCCCCTTATTGTGAATTAGCATCTGCATATCAGAGAAAATGTTTGGACTTTGTTTTTGTTATATTGGCTTATTTCATTTAGCATAATATTCTCCAACTCCATCCATTTACTAGCAAATGCCATAATTTTATTCTTCTTTAAAGCTAAGTAATATTCCATCAAATATCACATTTTCTTTATCCATTCATCTATTAAAGGACACCTAAGTTGGTTCCATAGCTTAGTTAATGTAAATTGAGCTGCTGTAAACATTGACATGGCCACGTCACTGTAGTATGCTGATTTTAAAGTTTTTTGGTTTTTTTTAGTGTGTGTGTGTGTGTGTATAGAAACCTAGAAGTGGGATAGCTGGGTCAAATACTGGTTCCACTCCAAGTTTTCTGAGGAATATCCATATTGCTTTTCATAACAGTTGCACCAATTTGCAATCCCACCAGCAATGTATGAATGTACATTTTCCCCCATATCCTCTTCAACATTTATTGTTATCTTTATTCTTGATGATTGTCATTCTGACTGGAGTGGGTTGAAATATTAGTTTTCATTTGCATTTCTCTAATTGCTAGAGATATTGATTTTTTTTCATATATTTGTTGATTGATTATACTTCTTGTGTGAAATGTTGGTTAAGTTTTTTAGTCCATTTATTAATTGGGCTGTTTTATCTATCTATCTATCTATTTATGTGTTCATTTTTTTTGAAATCTTTATAAATCCTAGAGATTAATTACCTGAGGTGCATGTGTAAATATTTTCTTCCAATCTGAATGCTCTGTCTTCACATTATTGTTTCTTTGGCTGAGAAAGATTTTTGTTCAGTACAATACCATTTATTGATTTTTGATATTACTTCTTTATGCTTTAGGAGTCTTGTTAAAAAAAGTCAGATCCTAGGCCAACATGGTGAAGATTTGGGCCTTCATTTTCTTCTAGTAGGCAATGGGTCTCTTTCTTGTACTGCCTAAGTCTTTGATGCATGTTAAGTTGAGTTTTGTGCAGTGTGAGAGAGATATTTTTAATTTTATATCATTACATGTGGCTTTCCATTTTTCCCAGCACAATATGTTGGAAAGGCTATCTTTTCTCCAGTGAAACTTTTTGGCACCTTTGTCTAGTATGAGATGATTGTATTTGTGTGGCTTTATTCCTATATCTTCTATTCTGTGTCTTTGGTTTATGTGTCTGTTTTGGTGTCAAAACCATGCTGTTTTTGTTACTATCACTCTGTACTATGTATTCTGGTATTTGATGCCTCCTGCTTCACTTTTCTTGCTAAGGATAGCTTTGGCTATTATGGGTCTCTTATTTTTTCAAATTAATTTCATTATTGCTTTTTCTATATCTAGGAAGAATGTCATTGGGATTTTAATAGGAGTTGCATTAAATCTGTGTAATGCTTTGGGTAATAAGGCTATTTTTGCAATATTAATTCTGTCTATCCAGAAGCATGGGAGATCTTTCCATCATCTATGTCCCACTTCACTTTCTTTCTTTAGTATTCTTTAGTCTTCATTGTAAATCTCTTTTACCTGGTTTGTTAGATTGACTCCCAAGTACTTTTTTATTTTTAAGGCTATTGTGAACGGGTTAGTTTTTCTAATTTATCTTTCAGTGGATTCATCACTGACGTATACAAACACATTTGATTCACAGGTGTTAATTTGTTTTTTTGTTTGTTTTTTGTTTTTTTGGAGGGGGACGGTTGGGTACCTTGGATTAAACTCAAGGGCACTCAACCACTGAGCCACATCCCCAGCCCTATTTTGTGTTTTCTTTAGAGACAGGGTCTCACTGAGTTGCTTAGCACCTCTCTTTTACTGAGGCTGACTTTGAACTTGTGATCCTCCTGGATCAGCCTCCTCAAGCCACTGGGATTACAGTCTTGCGCCACCATGCCCTATGTACAGGTATTAATTTTATATCCTGCTACTTTGATGAATTCACTTATTAGTTCTAGTAGTTTTATGGTGGAATTTATTGGATCTTCTAAATATAGAATTGTGTCATCAGTAAATAGTGATAGTTGGAGATCTTCTTTACCTGTATGTATCCTTTTAATTTCTGTCTTCTGTCTAATCCCTCTGGCTAGAGTTTCAAGGACGATGTTGAGTAAAAGTGGTAAAGGAAGGCATCCTTGTCTTTTTCCAGTTTTTAGAGGGAAAGCTTTCAATTTTTCTCTGTTTAAAATTGTACTGCCCTTGTGTTTAGCGCAAAAAGTTTTTATGATGTTGAGGTATGTTCCTAGTATCCCTAGTTTTTCTTGTGTTTTGACCATGCAGAGGTACTGTATTTTTTCACATGCTTTTTCTACATCTCTTGAGATCATTATATGATTCTTGTTTTTCAGTTTATTGATATGATGGATTATTTTTATTGATTTTCATATGTTGAACAAACCCTGCATTCCTGGGATGAACTCCACTTGATCAAGGTGCACTATCTTTTATATATGTTTTTATATGCAACTTGCCAGTTTATTGAGTATTTTTGCATTCATATTCATCAGAGTTATTGGCTTAAAGTTTTCTTTCCATGATGCAACTTTGACTGGTTTTGGTATTAGGGTGATATTAGCCTCATAGAATGAGTTTAGAAAGTTTACCTCCTTTTCTATTTCATGGAATACTTTGTGGAGTATAGGTGTTAATTCTTTTTTTGAAGATCACATAAAACTCAGCCGAGAATTCATCTGGTCCTGTACTTTTCTTGCTTGTTAGATATTTGATGACATTTTCTATTTCATTACTTGAAGTTGATCTGTTTATATAGTTTATGACCTCCTCACTCAGTTTGGGTAGGTCATATGTCTCTAGAAATTTGTTGATGTCTTTAAAATTTTCTATTTTATTGAAGTATACATTTTCAAAATACTCATGTATTTCAGAAATGTTCATTTTGATATTTCCTTTTTCATCACATATTTTAGTTATTTAAGTTTTCTCTTCATTAGAATATCTAAGGGTTTATCCAATTTATTTATCTTTTTAAAAGAAACAACTTTTTGTTCTGTCAGTTTTTCATTTGTTTTATTTTTTTCAATTTCATTGATTTCAGCTCTGATTTTAATTATTTCCTGTCTTCTACTGCTTATGGCATCCATTGCTTTTTCTTTTTCTAGGTCTGTGAGATATAATGTTATATCATTTACTTGTTAACTTTTCATATAATGATTGAGATCAGTGCAATAAACTTTCCTCTTAGTTCTGCCTTCATATTGTCACAGAGTTTTTGATATGTTGAATCAATGTTCTCATTTACATCTAAGAATTTTCTTATTTCATCCTTGATTTCTTCTACTATCCATTCATCATTCAATAGTGTATTACTGAGGAGTGTATTATTTCCTCTCCATTTTATCTTTATTTATTAATTTCATTATTTTATATATTATTATCTTTACTAAGATATATATTATTATCTTTTACTAAAGAGTTACTTTGTGGCATAAGATATGGTGTATTTTATGGGCTGGGGTTGTGGCTCAGTGGTAGAGCACCCGCCTAGCACGTGTGAGGCCCTGGGTTTGATCCTCAGCATCACATAAAAATAAATAAATAAGATATTGTGTATTTTAAAGAAAGAACTCTGTGCTGCTGAGAAGAAAGTATATTCAGGTTATGATAGATGAAACATTCTATGTGTGTCCATTAAGTGTATGTTAATAATTTTATTTTTCAGTTCCATAGCTTCTTGACTTTGTTTTATTTGGAGGATCTATTGAGTGATGAGATGTGATGTGTTAAAGTCACCCAGTATTATTGTGATGTGTTAAAGTCACCCAGTATTATTGTGTTATAGTCTATTTGATTTTTAAAATTGAGAAAGATTTGTTTGTAGCTAGATACTCCATTGTTTGGGGAATAAATGTTTTTAATTGTTATGTCTTGCTGATATATGATTCCTTTAAATAGTATGAAATGTCCTACTTTGTACCTTCTTATTAACTTTGGCTTGAAGACATTTGAAATACAAATGGAAACCCCTGCTTGTTTACGTAATTTATATGAGTGATATGTGTTTCCCCATCCTTTCACCTTCAGTCTATGAATGTCTTTGCCTGTTAGGTGAGTGTCTTAGAGACAGCGTTTCATTGGGTCTTATTTAATCCAATTTTCCACTCTATGCCTTTTGATGCATGAATGTAGGCAATTAACATTCAAGGTTATTATTGGGATATGATTTGTATTTCCTGAAATTTTGATTTATTTCTGGTTTTTAATTTGTCTTAATTTCCCTTTTGTTGGGCTATTGCTTTATTTTTTTTTTAATATTTATTTTTTAGTTGTACACAATACCTTTATTTTGTTAATTTATTTTTATGTGGTGCTGAGGATCGAACCCAGGGCCTCACATGTGCTAGACAAGCACTCTACCGCTGAGCCACAACCCCAGCCCTGGGCTATTGCTTTAATGTAGCTCTTCCCTTTGCTAGATTTCACTTTTTTTGTCACTTTATACTCATGAAATATTTTGTTGAGAATGTTTTATATTGTAGGCTTTCTAGTTATGAATTCTTTTAGTTTTTGTTTATCATTGAAGGTTTTTATTTTATCTTGAAATCTGAAATTTATTTTTGCTGGATATAAAATTCTTCGATGTAATCCATTTTCTTACAGAGCTCAAAATATATTATTCCATGACCTCCTAGTTTTGACAGTCTATGGTAAGAATTCAAGCTAATTTACCCCAATACATAAATTTTTAAATAATTTTTAATTTGTTTTAATTAGTTACACATGACAATAGAATGAATTTATGCACTTTGATATAGATGAAATGTAATTTCTTATTTTTCTGAGTGACATGTTACAGTTTGGTCATGTAGTCACATGTATACATACAGTAATAATTTCTGTTTCATTCTATCTTTTTTTTTTGTTTTCTTTTTGTCTCTCATGGCTTTAAGATTTTACCCTTGTTCTGTATCTTAGTTATTCTCATTATAAAATGTCATGATGTGGTTCTGCTTCATTTTTTTACATTTGGAGCCCTATAAGCCTCTTGTATTTGATTTTCCATTTCATCTTTTATGTTTGGGAAATTTTCTGATATCATGTCATTGAAAAGATTGTGCATCCCTTTATTTTGTATCTGTGCTCCTTTATCTATCTCAATTATTCTTATGTTTGGTCTTTTAGTGTTGTTCCAATCATTTCAAGGAATGTTTGGTTGGCATCTACATGATGGATCTATTGAATAATATTGTAACAAACATTGGTGTACAAATATTTGTGAGGGCTTATTACCATATGCAAAATTTTGTATTCTTTCCTGAATAAGCTATGATTATTATTATTATTAACCATAAGTTTTAGTAAGCTTTTAAGTTATGAAACAGCATTAATTTCACTTTGTTTGAATTTTGAATATTTCAAAAATATTCATACAATGTAGAGATTCAATGCAATTTCTAGAAGAACTTTATTTGTTTCCGCAAGAAATAACATTGGGAGTTTGATAGATATTACCTGAAATCTCCATAAAACCTTGAGTAATACAAACATATTTTAATTTTATCTTTTGATTCTTGAACACAATCATGTTCAAGAGTATTCAGTTAATTGCCGCATGTTTATTGATTTTTGAGCATCATTTCCACTGAGGATTTCTAATTTTATTCTCTGATGTTCAGAACATAATTTTAATGTTTTCATATTTGGTAACCTTTGTTTTAATCCCTAAAAGTTGGTCTATTCAGCATAATAATGCATTTGCTATTGAGAACATTGAGTACTTAAGTCTAATTTGTTTCAAATATTTTTCAAAGTCTTCTGTTTTATACTTATCATTTTGTTTGACTTTATTTTAGAGTAAGTGGGGGTATTTGTTTTCTGGTATTATAGTGTTGCTTTCTATTTTCTTATTCAATTTTCTCAACCTTAGTTTTTATATTTGATGATGTGGTGCAGACGATCAAATCCAGTGCCTCACAAGTGCAAGGGAAGCACTCCACTGCCAAGCCACAACCCCACCCTCTGAAAGTTTCTTTTTATCATTTTATAATATTCTCCTTTGACTCTTTTCGAAGTATTTCTTAATTTAAAACAATATCTCTTATAACTTTTTGTTGTAATGTGTGTTTTGTATACTATAATTTTGCCAGCCTATCTTTTTGGTTTTACTTCATGTAACATTCTTATATCTTTTTGTTTTCAGCCTACTGTGGCCTTAGATTTAGAGTCCCTTGCAGATTACATATTTCATTTTGTTAGATGCCATTGTGATAACCAAGTGTTTTGCTTTGATTGCTGTTTTGTAATAATGCATTTAAAGTCAAATATTCATTTTTAATCCAATAAATTTTTAAAAGTGAAGAATTTAGTCCTCCTTTTTAAGTTGTTATTATTTCTTATAATTGTTTTTGTACTTTTTTAATGCTGTAATTTCTTATTCATTTGTTTTTATAGTGACCTGCTTTGATTCCTCTCCCACTTGCTTTTATAATATTCTGTGAGTGTTTACTTTATCATTTACATTGAGATTTTTATAAAGACCACTGTAACTTTGCACTATTTTAAACTGGTAAATATTAATTTGAAATTTTATTATAAAATTTAGCATTTTTATATATTCTTTTAAATTATTCTATTGATTTATAACTTTTATATCTAATTTCCATTAACTGTTTTATTTGTTTTAATTAGTTATACATGACACTTGAATGCATTTATGCACTTTGATATATTATACATAGATGGGATATAATTTCTCATTTTTCTGAGTGTACATGTTGCAGAATCATGTTAGTCTTGTAGGCACATATATAAATATGGTAATAAAGTCTGTTTCATCTTACTCTCTTTCCTATCCCCACAACTCCCCTTGCCTCCCATCACTTTCCCTCTACTTAATCTAATGTAATTCTTTTTTTCCCCCTGCTTAATTGTGTATTAGTAGCTGCATATCAGAGAAAACATTCAGCCTTTGGTTTTGTGGGATTGGCTTATTTTGCTGAGCATGATATTGTCAAACTCCAAAGGTTTACTGGAGAATGCCATAATATTTCTATTACTGTAAGTAATAGTCCATTGTTTATATGTACCACATTTTCTTAATCCATTCATCTATTGAGGGACACCTAGATTGGTTCCATAGTATAGCTATTCTGAATTGAGCTGCTATAAACATTGATGTGGCTGCATCACTATAGTATGCTGATTTTAAGTCCTTTAGGACTTAAAGCAAGGTGTGGGATAGCTGGGTCAAATGGTAGTTCCATTCCCGATTTTCTGATGAATCTCCATACTGCTTTCTATAGTGGTTGCACCAATTTGTAATCCCACCAGCAATGTATGAGTGTACATTTTTCATCACATCCTTGCTACCATTTATTGTTGCCTGTATTCTTGATGATTGCCATTTTGACAGAAGTGAGATAAAATCTTAGAGTAATTTTGATTTGCATTTCTCTATTTGCTAGAGATGTTGAACACCTTTTCATATATTTGCTGATCAATTGTGTTTCTTCTGTGAAATGTCTGTTCAGTTCCTTAGCCCATTTATTGATTGCATTATTTGTGGGGGTTTTGGTATTAGAACATGGATACAACATATCAAAATCTCTGGGACACTATGAAGGCCGTACTAAGAGGAAGGTTTATTGCATTGAGTGCGTTCATTAAAATAATAAAAAGTCAACAAATAAATGACATAACACTACATCTCAAAGCCCTAGAAAAAGAAGAACAAATCAACACCAAAAGCAGTAGAAGACAGGAAATAATTAAAATCACAACTGAAATTAATGAACTTGAAACAAAAGAAACAATTGAGAAATTGACAAAACAAAAAGTTGGTTCTTTGAAACAATAAGAAAAAAGATAAACCCCTGGCCATGCTAAGAGCAAAAGAGAGAAAACTCAAATTACTAAAATACAAGTTGAAAAAAGAAATATCATAATGGAGACATCTGAAATACAGAATATAATTAGAAACTATTTTGAAAATTTATACTCAAATAAAATATCAAAAACATCGACAAATTTCAACCCAAACTGAATGAGGAGGTCATACATGATTTA
This sequence comes from Marmota flaviventris, assembly GCF_047511675.1. Taxonomy (NCBI): domain Eukaryota; kingdom Metazoa; phylum Chordata; class Mammalia; order Rodentia; family Sciuridae; genus Marmota; species Marmota flaviventris. The sequence goes on along the minus strand of NC_092516.1, from coordinate 40,059,842 downwards.
AAAAGATTGATTTCAAATAATGAAATCCTACCAACCAAGAAAAGCCCAGGACAAGATGGATTCTCAGCCGAGTTCTACAAGACTTTCAAATAAGAATTAACACCAACATTCCTTAAAGTATTTCATATAATAGAAAAAGAGGGAATACTCCCAAACTTAAGCCTAATATCACCCTGATAGCAAAATATGACAAAGATACATCAAAGAAAAAATCTTCAGACCAATATCCTTGATGAACATAGATGCAAAAATTTTCAATTAAATTCTGGTAAATTTTATAGAAAAGCATATTAAGAAGGTAATGTACTATGATCAAGTGGGATTCACCCCCAGCATGCAGGGTTGGTTCAAAACATGCAAATCAATAAACGTAATACATCATATTAATAGACAAGAATCATATGATCATCTCAATTGATGCAAAAAAAAAAAAAAGGATTTGACAAAATACAGCACACCTTCATGTTCCAAACACTAGGAAAACTAGGGATAATAGGAATATAACTCAACGTTGTAAAAGCAATATATGCTAAAACCAAGGCCAGCATCATTCAAAATGGAGAAAAAAATGAAAGCATTTCCACTAAAAATTGGAATAAGACAAGGATGTCCTCTTTGACCACTGTTATTCAACATCATTCTTGAAACTCTAGCCAGAGCAATTAGACAAAAGAAAGAAATGAAAGGGATAAAATTAGGTAAAGAAGAACTTGAAGTATCACTATTTGCTGATGTCATAATTCTATATATAGAAGATCAAAAAAATTCTACTGGAAAACTTTTAGCAGCAAAGTAGGATGTAAAATTAACAGCCATAAATCAAATGCATTCCTGAACATCATTGATGAATCCATTGAAACAGAAATTAGGAAAACAACTCCCTTCACAATAGCCTCAAAAAATAAATAAATAAATAAATAAATAAATAAAATGCCTGGGAAACAATCTAACAAATGAGGTGAAAGGCCTCTACAATTCTACAATGAAAACTACAGATCACTAAAGAAGGAAATTGAAGAAAACCTTAGGAGATGGAAAGATCTCTATGCTCCTGGATAAGCAGAATTAACATTGTCAAAATGGCCATACTACTAAAAGCGTTATGCAGATTTAATGCAATTCCGATTAAAATCCCAATGACATTCTTCATAGAAATAGTAAAAGCAATCATGAAATACATTTGGAAAAATAATAGACTAACAATAGTTAAAGCAAACATAAGCAAGAAAATTGAAGCAGGAAGCATCACAATACCAGACCTTAAACTATACTACAGAGCAATAGTAATAAAAATGGCATGATATTGGCACCAAAATAAACTTGTAGATCAATGGTATGGATTTGAAGACACAGAGACAAACCCACATAAATATGGTTATGACATACTATACAAAAGTGCAAAAAAATACTCACTGGAGAAAAGATAGCCTATACAGCTAATTGTTTGGCAAAACTGGAAATACATATGTGGCAAAATGGAATTAAACCTCTATGTCTCACCCTGCACAAAACAACTCAAAGTGGATCAAAGACTTACACACTAGAATAGAGACCTTGTGCCTAATAGAAGAAATAGGCCCAAATCTTTAGCACATTGGCCTAGGATCTGACTTCCTAATGAGACTCCTAAAGCTTAAGAAGTAAAATCAAGAATTAATAAATGGGATGAATTCAAATTAAAAAGCTTTTTGTCTGCAAAGGAAACAATAAAGTGAGGACAGAGCCTACAGATTGGGAGAAAATCTTTACCACATGCACCTCAGATAAAGCATTATGGTTTTTTTTTTTTTTCTCAAAATCTATTAGAAATTAATTATTTCATGATCTATTATAATAATTTAGAATTTATTTCGTGACTTTTCCAAGAAAACTTTAAAATTTTCATGTTGTATTACTTGCCAATTTATTTTTCAGATTGAAGAATTTTATTTAGTATTTTTAAAGGACATTTCTAGAGGTAAAAAACATTGGGGCATATATATCTGATTTTTATTTTCACTTTTGAAAGTTAGTATTTCTGGATATAATATTCTTGGTTTTGCTGAGAGCCACAGCTGAGTCGGAATGGCCCCTGGCATTTTGCCAATAGTATTGGTTGAGAGGCAAGCCATTAAGATGATTCTGGATTGATTTGGTTGTATATTAGACCTTTACTGTTCGCCTCTGTCTGCTACTTTGGAGTTTTCACGCTACTTTGGAGTTCTCTTGGGGATTCCCGGAGAGTTCCCATTGGCTGGGGAAGTGCGAGAAGAGGGATATCCGGAAGAGGGATTTTCCGGTTGTTGGTTCCTGGAGGAGCCGTGTGGCATTCGGGAGAATTCCCGGGGAGCATGTGTGGAGTGTGCTGGTGGAGTTCAGAAATAAAGTTTGTTCCTGCTTAAGTGGCTCGTGACTTGTGCCCAGCCAGACTGCGGCATTTGGCGGCCCGTACAGGGAACGCCTGAAGCTCAGAGGTAAGTGAAATTTTTCGCCCTTAAGGGAAGGCGAGAGAATGTGTGACCATTTCAAAAAACAATGTGTTCTTGTTTTGATTTGTTTTGTTTTTGTTTCAAGCTGCCTATCCCTAGAACTTTCTCAGGCAAACTGGGAAAAATGGTGGGCTCAAGGTTTGAAGTTGTTCGCCCCTGAGGAAGAGATAGAAATAGACCACAAATGCACATTTCAAGAAAATAGGAAAATTGATACAACGATTTTTTGTTCCGTTTTTGTTTCATTCTGTTTCGGTTTTGTTTTGTGTTATCTTGTTGGGTTGCTTTATCTTTATACTAGATTAGAAATTAGTAAAAAAACAAACTGAAAGAGTGTTAAGTAAATTGGTTCAGACAATGGAGAAAGACATTTTAGATCAAGTAAAAGAGAAGGTCTCTTGAGCTAGTCAGACAGAGGAAGAAAATTTAAAGGAAAAGGGGCTGTTAGGGAAAAAGCTACAACAGGAGGCTGCTACTAACACTGTTCTATCACCAGAGGGCGTAATTCAAACAACAGCTCCACCTATGGAGACAACATAGGCTGAGTGCCCCTCAACCCCTGTAGTTGATAGATGAGATCCTGAGACAGGACCTTAAAGATTAGCATGCCGTGTACTTGAGCAGGCAGGAGGCCAGGGAATTCATTGTGCTTTAGATTTCAAAACAGTGAAGCAGTTAAAGGAGGCTGTAACAACCTATGGTCCTCAAGCACCCTTCACTGTAAGCATGGTCGAATCCATTACCCACTTGGACATGATGCCAGCAGATTGGGCTAGCATGTGTAAATCTGTGCTAAATGGAGGACAATATTTGTTATGGAAGTTGCCAATGAGGAATTTTGCATGGAGACGGCTAGGCGAAATGCAGCACCGGTTACCCTCCAAGAAATTTAGATATGTTGTTAGGTAAAGGACCTTATGAGGGTCAATGGCAACAAATTGAATATGATTCTGCTATATATTCACAAATTGATGCATATGCACTTAGGGCATGGAAGACTTTACAAGGACATGGAGATTTACAAGGTCAATTATCTAAGATAATACACGGAGCTAATGAACCTTACTCTGAATTTGTAGATAGGCCTATTCAAACAGCTACCAGAGTTTTGGGGGATACAGAACAAGCAATGCTATTAATAAAACAACTGGCTTATGAGCAAGCAAATCGTTGGTGCAGAGAGGTCATTAGACCATGGAAACATGTAGATTTAAACACATAAATTATGTAGAGACATTAATGAACAAGGGCAAGTCTTGGCAGCTGCAGTACAACAGGCTTTAGATGCCAGGCCAAAAACATGCTACAATTGTGAACAAAGGCATTGGGCTCCATTGCCAAAAAACGGACAGGGGGGCCCAATGCTCTGGGGCCCATGACCACAAATATACGGGGCACTGGAGGAACCCAGAAACACCATGGAGGAACCCAGCAACACCATCAGGGTAGTGCCCAGGACACATTATCCATCAGATCTCTCATCACACAAACCACAGGGAGCGCAGGGTTGGACATCTGTGCCTCCGCCAGAGCAGTACTAACTCCAGAGATGGGAGTTCAAATCATTCCCACAGGAGTAAAAGGACCTCTTCCCCATGGAACAGTAGGCTTATTGTTAGGACGCAGTTCTTCTACTCTAAAAGGACTTATGATAAGTCCTGGGGTAATTGATTTCGATTTTGAAGGTGAAATAAAAATTATAGCTAGTTCTCCAAATGGTATATCAGTAATTTCACCAGGAGAGAGAATAGCACAGTTATTAATAATACCCAGCCTACATGATAAATTTTCCAGTCTTACTATAATAAGAGGTTCCAGGGGATTAGGCTCCACAGGTGTAGATTCAGATATGCTGTCTTTAAATTCAGATTATCGCCCCATGCTAAAACTAAATATTCAACGACATGAATTTAATGGACTACTGGATCCAGGTGCAGACCTTAGCATCATATCTCGTCAAGAATGGCCAAAACATTGGCCATTACAACAAGCCACTCAAATGCTTTGAGGCCTAGGAGTGGTGACTAATCCCCATAGAAGTGCAATGGTATTAGATTGGAAGGATCCTGAAGGATGTGAAGCAACTATACAGCCGTATGTATTGGATCTTCTTCCTATAAATTTATGGGGACAAGATTCCTAGATCAATTATGTTTGACATTAACAAATAACATCAATACAGATGCACCCACTATTAGAGCTAGACAAGGTTTTAGGAAAGAGAAAAGATTAGGAGAACAAGAAAAAGGTACCAATTCAAATAGATCAAGGAATCAATAGACATGGATTGGGTTTTCAGAAGGGGTCACCGAGACAATAAAAATTATTGGAAATCAGAAAGACCAGTATGGGTTCATCAGTGGCCCCTGAATAAAGAAAAGATACAAGCAGCCCATGACCTGTCAAACAACAATTAGCGGAGGGACATATACAACCTTCCATATCTCCCTATAATACTCCCATTTTTGTCATTAAAAAGAAATCTGGTAAATGGAGATTATTGCAAGATTTAAGAGCCATTAATAATGAGATGGTTATTATGGGACCTGCTCAATCGGGAATTCCCCAATTGTCTGCTTTGCCAAAAACCTGGTATGTTTTAGCTATAGATATTAAAGATTGGTTTTTTTTTTTTTTAATTCAAATTCATCCTGAGGATAGTCCACGTTTTGCATTTACTATCCCTGCGCTGAATCATGAAGGTCCCGATCAGTGATATGAATGGAAAGTACTCCCTCAAGGGATGGCTAACAGCCCAACTATGTGTCAAATTTATGTTAACAAAGCAATCCAGCTACTTAGAAATCAAAATCCTGAACTACAAATATTTCATTATATGGGTGATGTACTATTAGCACACAAGGATAAAAACACATTGCTAGAATGTTATGCCACACTTAGGAACTTATTAAAAAATTATAATCTAGAGAGAGCAATAGATAAAGTACAATTAAATTTTCCAATTAATTATTTAGGAGTTTTATTATCCTAGACCATGGTCCATCCACCAAAAATTCAAATAAGAGTAGATCAACTCAAATCACTTAACGACTTTCAAAAGTTATTAGGAGACATAAATTGGATAAGGCCTTATCTAGGCATACCAACAGTAGAGTTGGGACCTTTATTTGATATCCTAAAAGGTCTATCAGATCCAAATTCACCCCACATGTTAATGCCTGATGCATGAAAGACATTAAAAATCATTGAAACATTTAAGGAAAATATGCATTTGGATAGAACTGATATAAGTTTGTCTTTATTATTTATTGTACTACCAACAAAAAATATTCCTACAGGCGTATTTTGGCAAGAAGGTCCATTATTGTGGATACATTTATCTTATTCTCCTAACACTATTCTTACTAGGTATCCTGAGGCTGTAGGACACTTAATACTCAAAGGAATAAAAGCAGCCAAGGGAGTGTTTGGAATTTCTCCCAATAAAATTATTACTCCGTATACTATGGATCAAATTGATGAGTTAGCTAATGAGATAAATACTTGGGCAATAATCATTATAAATCTAATGTTTCATTTGATAATCACTTACCATCTAATCCTTTATTGTCTTTTTGGTCTTCGCATCCTGTAGTTTTTCCAAAAATGACAAGAAAAACACCTATCATGAATTCTCCAAATATATTCACTGATGGGTCAAATAATGTTACAGCAGCAGTAGTTACCCCTGATCAAACTTTTACATTTTTAGTACCTAAACAATCAGCTCAAAAGGTAGAGCTTAATGCAGTATTACAAGCTTTTCTGATGTTTAAAGATTCTGTATTTAATTTATTTTCTGATAGTCAGTATATAGTTAATGCTATAGTATCCCTTTAAGATGCTGGTAGGATTTCCCCTTCCTCTAGTGTTTTCTCTTTGTTTTCCACTATACAAAGTCTAATCTGGGACAGAAAAGATCCATTGTTTTTAGGACATATCAGGGCACATACAGGATTGCCTGGAGCCCTTAGTTTGGGCAATGATTTAGCAAATAAAACTACACATGACAAACATATTTTCTCTACACTAGAAGAAGCTACAAATTTTCATAAAAGTTTCCATGTCAATGCTAAACCTTACAAAAGTGTTTTAAAATAACTAAGGAGCAAGCTAGACAAATAATAAAACAATGTCAAAATTGTGTGACCTTTTTACCACAAGTTAATCTTGGAGTCAATCCTAGAGGATTGATACCTAACCGTATTTGGCAGATGGACGTCACACACTTGCCAGAATTTGGAAAATTAAAATATTTGCATGTTACAGTTGATACTTCTTCTGGATTTTTGATGGGCTCCCTTCATGCCGGAGAAAAAAACTATAGATATTATAGCTCATTGCTTACAAAATTTTGCCACTGTGGGCATTCCAAAACAGTTAAAAACAGATAATGGTCCTGGTTATACTTCTACCTCTTTTAAAAAATTTTGCTCATCATTTGGCATTACTCATATAACAGGAATCTCATACAATCCACAGGGACATTGCATAGTTGAAAGAGCTCATCAAACTATTAAAATGTACTTATTAAAGCAAAAAGAGGGAATTGGAAAGGGGTATATATCCCCCAAAGATAAACTTAAAATAACCCTTTTTACTCTAAACTTTTAAAATTTGGATTCATCAGGGCTTAGTGCTGCAGAAAGGCATATGTATCCAAAAAATGTACATAAGCCTTAGGTACTTTGGAAGGATATTCTAACAGGACAATGGAAAGGTCCTGACCCAGTGATTGTTTGGAGTCGGGGTTCTGTTTGTGTGTTTCCCCAGGAAGAACAGCAGCCGATTTGGATTCCAGAGAGACTAACCAAAGCGATATCTACAGACCAAAAAGAAGATGACTTGGCTCAAATCCATAAGAGCTGATATCCAGAGCTCCAGCTTGGCTATTCTTACATCTGCGACAGTGATTCTCCAACACCTGGAGGCTAAAGAATGATGAACATCATTAAGGCCTATTTCAAATGTAAAAAACCTTGGGGCTTTCTTGTGGGAATACCTTCAGTCCCATATGCAAGTTACAGAAAAAAAGGATGGGATATCAAAAGAAGAGTCAAACCTAGGTAGTAACCAGGATGCTTTTTTCCAGTATCTATTTTATTATTGCCCTTTCCCACATCATAAAGTTCTATTTTATTTTTTGAGCTCATACAGACCTAGGTTAATGTTTTTCCGATGAGTTATATTTTTTGACTGTGGAGTTTTTAAACATTGCAATGGAGATTTCACCTGTGTAAAGCTACAAGGCCTTTACTATTTTCTTATGTGTTGTATGTTATGTGCGCACACTTGTGTTTTGTGTTGTATTTATGTATGTATTTCCATATATCATATTGAGGAGCGCTCATGAAAAAAATGCATCCTTATTTTTTTTATTCACGTGATTTAAATTTTTTAATTTAAATTGGGTAAACAGCTGTTGAAGATTGTTTTAATATGTGAACAAATAAGGAGGTTAACAAGATCTGTTTGTTTACTTTCACCTTTCCTTTTCATTATATTTAATAATTCTGTTCAGGATAATGTAAATTGCTCAGAAAATTGTTATCTTAGTACCTGTTGGAATGTTACATAATTTTTTTTTACCCATCATTGCCAGAATTCCTATCTTCATCCTAGTGCCAGTGAAGACAAAGATAAAACCAATGTTTCGATAGCTATCACAGTAAACTGTATAAACTGATGCATCAATGAATAATAACTCAACAAGTAATGCTCAATCAAGGAGTTGATTTACTTTGGGAGGAAATGGACATCTTAATGGATTCCTCTGCTTTGAACTGCTTGCAGAACTTGCCTGGACTATGTATCACTTGTATGCATTGTGAACTATCTGTTGGTGCAGCGAATTGTGTTAGTGCTGGGGTATCTTTGCTGATGATGACATCGGTGCTACAATTTTTCCAAAAAGATCTGTCATTTGGCTTGGTGTCATGGCATTTTGCATCCTCCTCCCTTCTGCTAGTGATGTTCTAAAATTTGGGGGCCAACAGAGGTGAGGCAAAGAACCTCACCCCCCCACTGGCACCAAGGCTAAATTTGGGGGCCTACAGAGGTGAGGCAAAGAACCTCACCCCACACTGGTGCAAAGGCCTATCCACAAATATAGCTGTGTGCTGGACCAGTAGTCAGTGACGGGTAAAGATCCAATTGCAGTGGTACCAACCTAAGACAGGAGGCTGACGTCTTGCGGTCAGCGCATCCGATGTTGGGTAAGGACCATATGTGTATTGGACAACCTAACAGGCACAGTCCCTACACCACATTGGTTGTTGTTTAATTATACAGTAGGTTTAATTATACAGTAGGGGGGAGACGCTGAGAGCCACAGCTGAGTCGGAATGGCCCCTGGCATTTTGCCAATAGTATTGGTTGAGAGGCAAGCCATTAAGATGATGCTGGATTGATTCGGTTATATATTAGACCTTTACTCTCCACCTCGGCCTGCTACTTTGGAGTTCTCCCGCTACTTTAGAGTTCTAGTGGGGATTCCCAGAGAGTTCCCATTGGTTGGGGATGTGTGGGAGAAGGGATTTCCAGAAGAGGGATTTTCCGGTTGTTGGTTCCTGGAGGAGCCGCGTGGCATTCGTGAGAATTCCCAGGGAGTGTGTGTGGAGTGTGCTGGTGGAGTTCAGAAATAAAGTTTGTTCCTGCTTAAGTGGTTCGTGATTTGTGCCCAGCCAGACTGTGGCAGTTTCTAATCTTATTCTTTCACTTCTTTGATAATATTCCTAAATAAATTCTGTATTTTAAAAGAATTCATGATTGATTACATAGGACTTTCTTCCTAGGTATTATGTTGTTTTTTCTAGTGGTGTTCTCAAGATTCCCTTTTTGTAAATTTTCAAACTTTGATTAGAATGTGGTTTGAGTTTGTCTGTATTTCACACTTGTAGATTATTGAAATTTTGGACTGTAGTTTCTGTTTTATTTCTCTTAGTTAAACTTGTCACACCTATATGTTGGTACAGCAGGTGGAACTTAAAGTTGGTTTACTACTACTTTCTATCCTTAGCTGTTTTCAAATATTTTTTTACAAGATATCACTAAGTTTCTGAGACTGCCTTCCACTTATAAACTGTTTGTCTCAAGTCAGCTATGCACAACCACCCCTGACTCTCTCAAGCACTGTTCCTTAAGAAATTTTTCACAAATACTATTTTTATTTATTTCTATTGACAGTATTTCTCTGCATTTAGCTCATTAAACTTCTTTCTAATGGTTATTTTTTGTTTGGTCAATTTCGTCTCTCACTATCATAATGTTCAATTCCTAATATATTGGTTTTTGTTTGTTTGTTTTAATTAGTTATACATCATAGTGCAATGATCTTGACATATCATACATTTGAATCAGATGGGATATAATTTCTCATTTTTCTGAATGTACAACTTGCAGAATTACATTGGTCATGCAGTCACATATATACCCACAGCAATAATAATGTCTATTTTATTCTGTTGTCTTTCCATTCCCCCCTTCCACTCCCCTCCCCTTCCATCATTTCTCTCTACCCAATGTAATGTGACCCACTTCTTTTTTTTTCCCCTTACATCATCATACAGGAATTCTGTGTAACGAAGGGGTCTCTTTCCCTCCCCATGCAATTCGCATTCTCCCTCCCTTTCCCTCCCACCTCTCTTTCCTATCTAGAGGTAATTTCTTCATATGCTCTTTCTCCCTACCCCATTTTAAGTCATCTCCCTTATATAAAGTATGTTGACATCCAATTCAAGTCTTAACACATGTTCTTTGGATAATGATTTGCATCACATTCCACTGCCCTTGCTAATCCCCTACCCTCTCCCTTTCCCTCCCACCCTCTTCCCTATCTAGAATTTATCCAATCCTTCCATGTTCCCCCTCCCTACCCAACTATGAGTCAACCTCCTTATATCAGAGAAAACATTTGACATTTGTTTTTTGGAGATTGGCTAACTTCACTTGGCATAATCTTCTCTAATGCCATCCATTCCCCTGCAAATGCTATGATGTTATTCTTTGTTAGTGCTGAGTAATATTCCATTGTGTATAAAGGCCACGTTCTTTTTATCCATTCATCCATTGAAAGGCATCTAGGTTGGCTCCACAGTCTAGCTATTGGGAATTGTGCTGCTATAAACATTGATGTGGCTGTGTCCCTGTAGTATGCCATTTTTAGGTCTTTTGAGAATAGTCCAAGAAGAGGAATAGCTGGGTCAAGTGGTGGTTCCAATTCCCAGCTTTCCAAGGAATCTCCATAGTGCTTTCTCTTGCTGAGAAGAAAGTTTTTAGTTTGAATTCATTCCACTTGTTGATTCTCAGTTTTAATTCTTGTGCTATAGATGTCTTATTAAAGAACATGGGGCCTAACCCCACGTAATAGAGATTAGGGCCTACTTTTTCTTCTATTAGACACAGTCTCTGGTTTGATTCCTAGATCCTTGATCCATTTTGAGTTAACTTTTGTGCATGGTGAGAAATAGGGATTCGATATCATTTTGTTGCATATGGATTTCCAGTTTTCCCAGCACAATTTGTTGAATGCTACTCATTTATCTTGATTGCCATCTGTTAGCTTCATTTAGGAAATATGGGTATAGTCTGCCAGGTATTTAATGCCTCTCAACTTGGTTTTCATGTTATTTCCAGATCTCTGTGTAATAGTAGAAGAAACCAGCTTTCAAACAATCCCAAGAAAACCACAAATGTTTGCATTTTTAATATATTTTCTTTTTTCTGCTCAGAAAATGGAGATGGTAATTTTTTTTATACCTTCTCAATGCTATGCTATAGACATGGATATAGTGTGGTTGATAAAAATACACGTTTCTTTTCCTCTAATATATTTCTCTTAGTAATGTTCTCATCTTGGATATTGTGATCTCTGAGATGGTTTGGGCAGTTCCTACAAGGTAATTAGTCTGTACATTTTTATTTAGTTTAAATGTATTAGGAATAATAATGTGTTTGGATTTTGTATTCTGCTACCCTCCTGGTGTCAAGACATTGATATGATTTCATATGTGATAATACAAAACATTTATTCCTGATTAGTAGGTAAAATAATTACCATTTTTTTTATATTTCAGCCATGACTTCTTATAATTCCCATGAATTTTCAACAGAAGAGGATATAAGGAATGAAGAACATAACATTAACTGTTTACAAATAAGGAAAATATGGGAAACTGAATGTGAGAATGAAAGTCAGAAATTTTATAATACGGGACAAAATGAATTAGCTGTGAAGATTTGTAATGAAAATTACACTGTCGGGGGACATCAAGGACATTTAATATCTCAGAAAATAATTCAACATAGGCCAGTCACTTTTCAGGAGTTATATGTATCTTTACAAATAAGTGCCCAGCAATTTTTGGAGCATATATATTTTCTGAATGAAAATGTGGAAAATGTGAAAAGAAATCTAGTTCACGTTTCAACTTTTAACTTCACTAATTTCAAAGATAACACTGATTTAAACTTCCAGTCAAACATTTCAATAGACAAGAAATTTAGTAGTACTGAAGGACAAATTTCTAACGGAGATCATTTTGAGAATCTCTATACTAAATATCCATTATTCTGCAATAAAGAAATAATTTCTGCGTATGCCAAAACATGCAATTTTAACAATTGTGAGAAAGTCCACACTTACTCATTATTTCTTTCTAAACACCTGAGATGGCATAGTAGTCACAATACCTACAAATATAAAGAATGTGACAAAGCTTTTGTTCAAAGTTCATTTTATACTGAACAGCAAAAAATTCATATCAAAGAGAGATTCTGCAATTTTACAGAGTATGACAAATCCTTAAATAATTATGTAAAACTTTCTGAATTTCAAAATCTTCATATTGGAGAGAAGTCTTACAAATGGGAAGAATGTGGCAAAGCTTTTTATCAAAAATCACACTTTATTCTTCACCAGAGAATTCATACCAGAGAGAAAGCATACAAATGTAAAGAATGTGGAAAGGCTTTTTATGAAAGAATCTCACTTACATTTCACCTGAGAAATCATACCAGAGAGAAGCTGTATAAATGGGAAGAATGTGGCAAAGCTTTTTATCAAAAATTACACCTTGGTTGCCACCAGAGAATTCATACTGGAGAGAACCCGTACAATTGTAAAGACTGTGACAAAGCTTTTCATGTAAGAAAATTACTTATTCAACACCCAAAAATTCATGCTGGAGAGAAATCCTACAAATGTGAAGAATGTGGCAAAGCTTTCTATCGAAAATCACACCTTATTCGCCACCAGAGAATTCATACTAAAAAGAAGCCCTACAAATGTGAAGAATGCAACAAGTTTTTTTATGTAAGAAAATTACTTATTCAACACCAGAGAGTTCATGGTAGAGAGAAGTCCTACAAATGTGAAAAGTGTGGCAAAGCTTTTTATCGGAAATCACACCTTATTCGCCATGAGAGAATTCATACCAGAGAGAAACTCTACAAATGTGAAGAATGTATGGAAACTTTTTCCCACAGATCAGAACTTTCTCGCCACCAGAGAAGTCATACTGGAGAGAAGCCTTACATATGTGAAGAATGTGGCAAAGCTTTTTATCGAAAATCACACCTTATTCGCCATGAGAAAATTCATGCCAGAGAGAAGCCCTACAAATGTGAAGAATGTATGGAAACTTTTTCCCGCAGATCAGAACTTTCTCGCCACCAGAGAAGTCATACTGGAGAGAAGCCCTACAAATGTGAAGAATGTGGCAAAACTTTTTATCGAAAATCTCACCTTATTCGCCATGAGAGAATTCATACCAGAGAGAAGCCCTACAAATGTGAAGAATGTATCAAAACTTTTTCCTGCAGATCACAACTTTCTCACCACCAGAGAAGTCATACCGGAGAGAAGCCCTACAAATGTGAAGAATGTATCAAAACTTTTTCCTTCAGATCAGAACTTTCTCGCCACCAGAGAAGTCATACTGGAGAGAAGCCCTACAAATGTGAAGAATGTGGCAAAACTTTTTATCGAAAATCTCACCTTATTCGCCATGAGACAATTCATACCAGAGAGAAGCCCTACAAATGTGAAGAATGTATCAAAACTTTTTCCTGCAGATCAGAACTTTCTTGCCACCAGAAAAGTCATACTGGAGAGAAACCCTATAAATGTGAAGAATGTGGCAAAACTTTTTATCGAAAATTTCACCTTATTCGCCACAAGACAATTCATACCAGAGTGAAGCCCTACAAATGTGAAGAATGTATCAAAACTTTTTCCTGCAGATCAGAACTTTCTTGCCACCAGAGAAGTCATACTGGAGAGAAGCCCTACAAATGTGAAGAATGTGGGAAAACTTTTTATCGAAAATCTCACCTTATTCGCCATGAGAGAATTCATACCAGAGAGAAGCCCTACAAATGTGAAGAATGTATCAAAACTTTTTCCTGCAGATCAGAACTTTCTCGCCACCAGAGAAGTCATACTGGAGAAAAGCCCTACAAATGTGAAGAATGTGGGAAAACTTTTTGTCGAAAATCGCACCTTATTCGCCACCAGAGAATCCATACCAGAGAGAAGCCCTACAAATGTGAAGAATGCAACAAAGCTTTTTATGTAAGAAAAGTACTAACACAACACCAGAGAATTCATGCTAGAGAGATACCCTGCAAATGTGAAGAATGTGGCAAAGCTTTTTATCAAAAATCACACCTTATCCGCCACGAGAGAATTCATACTAGAAAGAAGCCCAACAACTGTGAAGGATGTATCGAGACTTTTTCCCGCAGATCAGAACTTTCTCGCCACCAGAGAAGTCATACTGGAGAAAAGCCCTACAAATGTGAAGAATGTGGGAAAACTTTTTATCAGAAATCACACCTTATTCGCCACCAGAGAATTCATACCAGAGAGAAGCCCTTCAAATGTGAAGTATGTAGCCAAGCTTTCTGTCAAAAATCACACCTTATCCACCACCAGATGATTCATATGAAAGAGAAGCCCTACACATCTGAAGAATGCAACAAAGCCTTTTATGTAAGAAAATTACTTACTCAACACCAGAGAATTCATGCTAGAGAGAAGTCATACAAATGTGAAGAATGTGGCAAAGCTTTTTGTAAAAGATCCCAACTTATCCACCACTGGATTATTCATACTGGAGAGAAGCCCTACAAATGTGAAGAATGTATGAAAACTTTTTCCCATAGATCAGAACTTTTTCGCCACCAGAGAATTCATACTGGAGAGAAGCCCTATAAATGTGAAGAATGTGGCAAAGCTTTTAATCAAAGATCACACCTTATTCGCCATCAGAGAATTCATACCAGAGAAAAGCCCTACAAATGTGAAGAATGTGGAAAAGCTTTTTATCAAAAGCCACACCTTATTGAACACCAGAGAATTCATACTGGGGAGAAGCCCTACAAATGTGAAGAATGTAGCAAAGCTTTTCATCGGAGATCAAACTTTATTCGCCACCAGAGAATTCACACTAGAGAAAAGACCTATAAATGTGAAAAATTTGGTAAGTCTTTTTATCAAAGGTCACACATTATTTGCCACCAGAGAGTTCACAATTGATAGAAGCCATACAAATGTGCACAATGTGGCAAAATTCTTTTTAAAAGACCAGACTTTGTTCATTACCACAGTATACATATTGTCGATAAGAACAACTAATGTGAAGAATGTGGGAAATCTTTTAATCAAATATTTAAGCTTTATGAATATTTAAGTGTTTGTACTGTAGAGAAGCCCTATTAATGAGAACATGTGCCAAGCAGAGGAATCAGCAGAGAAAAGTTAATAAAATATAAAAAAAAGTAACAGTCTATATTAGTTTTTGGCAACTTACTCAGCAACTGAAAAGGTATAAATGGAGAAACTCTTATAAGTTCATAGCTATTGCTCATACATTACGGAAGACTAGGAAATTCATAGTGCAAAATTTAAATGTGTCCAAGTCTTCATTCAAATATCCAACTTTCTTCAGCATTTGAAACCCAATAGTGAAGGTGGAGCAACATTTATTCAACTTATATATATGCCTTAGATATGAATCAAATATTTACAAGAAATTTTAAAAACTTAGAGATTTATTATTCTGTTAAAATATTTTCTATCTTTACTTCATATCTTGATGTATGTGAGAATTTTTAAGAAAGAAAAAATTATTTTAATATAGAAAATGGGTTATTTCTTCAATTTGATTGCAATTTATTAAACATCATTAGCTGATATGGTGGAAGTAATGAAATTTTTAAAAATATTTTAGTATAGTGCACATAGCTAATCTCTGAAAGGATATCAATGTCTTATACTTCAACAATGATTACGTAATACCCACTTTTGAAAATGACAGAAAACTGTACTCACATAATTGATTATATCAGAATTTCTTTTTTTTTTTGCCTAAATTTTTATTTTTTGTACTCTGAACTCAGGGGCACTTAACTACTGAGCTACATTACCTGCTTTTTCTTTTTAAATTTAGGGTGTCACTATGTTGCTGAGGCTGCCTTTGAATTTCTGAAACTCTTCCCAATTCACTAGGATTGCAGGGATGTGGGCCACCACATCCACCTTAGAATGCATTTTCATATATTCACAATTTTTTTTAACACTAACAAATTGAATAAGTTTATTTCTTAAAATGTCAATTATTAAATCTAGTAGTATATTAGAAATAGAATTATGTATAACCAAATAGGATTGACCATGGGACTGTAGAGTAGAAAAAACTATTAAGATCGTAGATCCCAATGCAAATTAAAGGATTTATGATCCTTTTTGTGAATATCAGATACAATAGATAAAATTCAACACATGCTACTAATAAGAGTCTCTATAAACTGAGTCTTTCATGAATGTCATTAAGAACCTCTACCATAAACTCTATCATGTATGATGGTGAAGTGTTATAGAATTAAGGTGCCCAACATTATCAATTTTTCTTATTATTTTCCTGGTTTTTTTTAATAAATTTTTTTTGTTTTAATTAGTTACAAATGACAATAGAATGCATTTCATATATCATATATAGATGGATACAATTTGTCATTTGTCTCTACTTGCTGTAGAATTATGTTGGTCATGTAGTCACATATATACATATAGTAATAATGTCAGTTTCATTCTACTATCTTTCCTAACCCCACATCCCTATCCTTCCTGTCTCTTCACTTCCCTCTACCTAATCTACGGTAACAGTATTCTTCCCTAATACATATTCATATTTTGTATGTGAGTTGTTTATAAAGGTCAATGGTTTTTAATAGACTAACATTGTCATGTATTGAGTCACATTTATGTCACAGATATTACTCTATTCCCTTTTATTAAAGGCTCTAGATAACAGACATACTATTTGATACATAGTGTTGTAATCTTTCCTTTAATTATTTTCAACACTTTAATTATACCTTAACATTTGAAGGATATAATTTGCATAAACCAGATTTTTATACTTTTAGTTTCTAATCATAGAGAAATGGACAGGGTGTATCATCATGAAAGTTAAGGCCCATATATCAGAATCTTGAATTTCAACGTTTACATTTACTTTCTTTCCTAAAAAATTCATCATACCATAAAAAATTTACATGCTCTCCTCAAACTAGGGTGTCATTCATTTGAAAAAGATTACTTGTGTCCGTATTTGCTACAAATAAGCTTTGCTGTATATGAACATTATTTTTCTTTCTGGTTTTGGAGGTTTTTGGTTTTATATTACTTTGTTTTTCTTATGGGGTTGAAATTCAGGGCATCACACATGCTAGGCCAGTGGTCCATTTCTGAACTACACCCTCCGCCTAGTGGCAACTATTCCAATTCAATTCCCCCCAAGAAGTGAATCCACTGAGTTTGGTAACCAAAATAATCAGGTAAGCTCATAGAACTATGAATCTCTGGCTACACAATGAGATAAAAGACTAGCATGACATGAGGAGTCAGGGCTTATTCACTGTGGAAAATAAGAAACATCTTCCTACCAGGCAATAAAATTTTTCTTCCCATTCAGAAATAATGAGGGAGCATGGCATCATCTGCCTTT
Source organism: Marmota flaviventris (assembly GCF_047511675.1). Lineage (NCBI taxonomy): Eukaryota > Metazoa > Chordata > Mammalia > Rodentia > Sciuridae > Marmota > Marmota flaviventris. The sequence goes on along the minus strand of NC_092516.1, from coordinate 40,042,363 downwards.
GGGCACCTGGAACAATGAGCCCTTTTCAAAATAAAATTCACAGATACATCAAGATTACTTCTTGCCTTGCATACTTTAGGAAGAAAGTGTCCAAGACCTACTGTCATAACATCTCTCTGATAACATTCATAGACTTTGGTGTATAACTCCACAGGCCAATTGTGCAACCTTGGTATATAAATAAATGAAACAGTATTTCCAGCTGTTTTCACTTTGTGTTTTTTACCTCCATATTCCCAGATTTGAGCCTGGAATTCTGGCTAAAATGGGGCTGATTCTTGAAGACATTTTGCTATGTGACATAAGTCAGGGAAAAGTCAAATACTATCCATTCAAATTAAATGAGATATATGGAATACCAATTTTATTCATTGAAAATAGAGTGATGGTTATCAGAAACTGGTTGAAGAGAGAGATTGAGAGTGTTTAGAGCTCATTGGGTTTCTACTTGGGGTGACTAAAAAGTTTGACTTCGTTGGTATGGATATGCAGTTATGTGAATGTACTTAATGCCATTTATTATGCTTAATACGGTTTAAAGAGAGAAATGGCTGAAAGGACAGTACCAGGCATAGCAGAGTATGCCCAGTGACTCAGGAGACTGAGGCAGGAGCATCTCAAGTTCAAGGCCAACCTGAGTGACTTATATGGATAATATAATTTTAAAAATGATAGAGATGAAATTCTGTGTTAGAGTGCCCTGTAGTTAAATCTCAATCTCTCCCCTCCCTCCCTCCCTCCCTCCCTCCCTCCCTCCCTCTCTCTCTCTCTCTCTCTCTCTCTCTCTCAGAATTGATCTGGTTCACGATTTGCAAGCACTGTATCACTGATTTATGTTTGCTTTTATTTTTGAAGTGGTATCTTGCAAAATTTCTGAGGCTGACCTTCAGCTTGTATTCCTCCATTCTCAACTTATGAATACTCATGACTACAGGAATATAACACCTTCCTAGCTCAGAATTGTGTATTTCAAATGATGACTGTTATGGTATATAAATTAAATGTAAATTTAAAGAAGGAAGGAATCATGGTTGTGTGTCAAGGGGTACTTTGTGGTATTCCATCCAATGTTTATATTATGATTCATTCTATCATTTTCTAACATAGGTATTTGTGTTCTTTGCAGTTCCTTTGTTTTTATTTTTGCATGGTCTATTTGAAACAATGGTGATATGAACATAAATAAAATTAATTTCAGATCAATTTGTGTGCTTCTGAGCTTCCCCATAAATGTCATATCTCAGTAGTCTGAGGTACAGAGTGTGAGTTGTGATACCTCAGTAGACTGAGGTACAGAGGTTTTGAGTGCATGGTGCTTTCCCCCTCTGCCTCAGGTACTTTCTCAGTTACATGAAGGGACCTGCAGGAAGTTTGCTTTTGTATTGTCAAATTGTTTTGTCAGATGTCACAGCAGTTAAAATTAAATGTGTCCTGTATTACCCTGAAGCATCAAAACAAAGTGCAGGGAGTTAGGAACTAGATGAGCAGTCAGGAAATTCAGACCACTATTTTTTTTTTCTACATGCATATGTGCAATCAATTTGATAATAGGAAAGCCTTAGCATTGATGCACACATTAAGCAATGTCTTTTTAACAAAATACTATCCTCTAAGACTGAGGATGTAGCTCAGTGTAAGAGCATGTGTTTAGCATATAAAAGAACCTCAGTTTGTACCCCAAATGCCCCCCCCCAAAAAAAAAAAAACAACTGGAGAGCAAAGGGGATATGAGGTCCCTCTCTTAGAGATATTGCATTTTCTCTTCCTCTTCTAGTGTTTTCTGTACTAATAAATTTTGTCATATTTTAACTGAATTTTATGTCTTATCTGAAATTCGCTTCTGCAAGAATAAAAGAGCCAAGAAATGCAATGCAGCCATCCAATTCCTGGGGCCACAACCAGCAACAATACTAGTCCCTTTTTATTTTTTATTATTTATTTTTAAATTTTAAACAGTGTCTTGCTTAGATGCCAAACTGGCCTCAAACTTGTGCTTCCCTTGAATGAACTCCCGCTCCCAATAGAGGCATGTGCCACCAAACCAATTTTTTTTGTGTGTGCAGTATTTTAAAATACTCATTTTTGGTGGCTACTTTCCCTGTTGATTAATGTGATACTAGAACTCAAAATATAAAAAGCACAATTCCAATGCTAAAGTCTAACTGTTGGTATGTAAGGTTATGTTATGGGAGGAGAATCTAGGGAGAAATAAAAACATCAACTCAGAAAAAGTGGTGTGCATGGTAGAAAAGATTTTTATCATTTATCATTCCAGAGATTTGGACAGGTCTATGTAACAATGCAGATACATATTCAAGGAAGAATGTGGAATATCTCCAGATCTAGAAGTCAGCAAATTCTTGGTCTGTGGTGTTGCTATATATAGAGAGAGACGTTTGATTGGAGTGGATTAAAGGTAGCTTCATAGCAGAATTACATGATTTGACACCAGTTTTTCTTGGTTTGCTCATTCTGTTCTGTTATACTATTTTGTGGGCAAGAAGGGTGGTCTAAGAGTAATGCTGGAATATTGGAGTTGCTTGTTTTCAATTGCATACTTCATGGATATTCCTGTGTTCCCATGATTTATTGGCTTTCTATTTTAAGAATCATTTTTTTTCCTTTCTCTTCCAAATTTCCTATCTCATCCAGACATATTCCAGTTATTTATGGCCCTCAAGTGTTTCTAGAGCAGCTATCAAATTATCACTTGGTTGGTAAACTAGCTGTCAGATAAAAGTCTTAGGAGTATTTTAATTATTCGATTTCTGATTTTGTTTATTCATGTTCTCTTATTGTTTCAGCAGTGGCCCAAAAGTGTGGTTCATAAGCCAGTGGGGCAGCATCAGTATCACTTCTGGACCTTCACTCTGAATTTCAGCCTGCGAATCATTGGTAATGGGGTCCACTCAGTGTGTCTTAATGAAGCCCTCAAGAACCATCAGTTATGTGCTAAAGACTGAGAACCAATTGTTTACATGTGGATAACTCATGTAGTGGTAAAAGTACCTCATCTGGGCAAATTTTAGAAATGTAGAATCCCAGAATACACTCCAGATCCACTACATTAGAAGCCACCTCTCACTTGTTCTCCAAGCAATTCAATTCTGAGAATTACCATGTTTATGTAATGTACTGAGGATATTTTCAGGGAGTTGAGAAATGTGACAGCTTAATTGGACAAGTGGTGAAAACGTTTTCAAGCACCAGTTTTTGAGCCCCAGTGCACCATAAACTGCTTAATAAAGTTCGGGGTGATGGCAGAGCTCAGGGTCTAGCAAGGTAGAAAGGGCATCTGCAGGGAAGATTCCAGCATTAACATTGAATTCTAGCTGAGTATCCAGGAGAAGTTCTATTGAGAATGTTTGAGAAGCTGGAGAGATTTCTGCAAAGTGAAGGATAGTAAAAACAGAAGTTGGTGTCTTGTGCAAGCATGCAGCTGTAGATGCTTGGAAAGTGCTCCCTAGGGCAATGTGGAAGCCACTCTAATGGAAAGAAATATGTAAAGGGTCAGGGTGGATGGAGGTAGAACACATTCCTACACAGTCCAATGTCTCCTTGGATCCCCATTTCTTTCAAGGCTTCCCTGTCACCATCTTATAGGTAACTGGCTAGAGAATTTGAGGTGAGGGAGCAACTGGTGCTGGAGCATGGGTTATTGGTGGTAGAATGTTAATGCAATGAGTTGTGGACAGTTAAGAAGTAAGATTCCATTCCCCTAAATGTAGTCTGTAGGCCACCACATCTGCCAGCTCTCCCTGAGTTGTCAAGAAGTGGCACAGATCCTACTGATTCCAATCCCTATTTCATCCTTCCTCAAGTCCAGTCCCCTGGATCCCACATTCAACACAGTCCCGAGGTAAAAGGAATGTGAGATCTGAGTTCTACAGCTACTTATTCGAATAAAGGGTACATTGATTTTCCTCCCCACTATAGGAGCATACACCAAGATTCTGGCATTGCTGAATAAAGTACGTGTTGTCCCTGTGGGACCAGGTTTGCTACTGCAGTTTTCTTAGATGCACTAATTCTGCACATACTTAGTGTCAGTCACATTGCCTAATTGAAGTAGGGAACATCAGGATTTAGTGGATTAAGGGTCATCTAAATGGGTGGCAGAATTGAGGGGATATCCTTTCCATTGTTGTTTTCTACCCTCCTGCAAAGGCTGTGCCAAGTAATTTTTGAAGTGACTGTTCCAGGCTTAATCTTTCATTTTTGTCTTACAACCTAGGGGTTGTGGAGCCTCCTTGTTACCACCTTTTAGGAGAAATAATGTAAGTGCTTTAAGGTGGGAGAATTTCCTACTTGTATGACTATGGATGTTGTAACTGATAAGATCTTGGCCTACAGGAAGGAAAAAGTTTAGCAAAGGATAAATGAGAGCAACAGCAAATAGAAGAAAGTTACACATAAGGAATTTCTAGGGCTCAAGAAATTACAGTAAATATTAGATTCATATTTGCAGTGCTGGTGGATGGGTGGGGATAATATGTCTGTTAACATTTGTTTTAACTCTTGCCAGAGAAGACTTGGCATGTGACAGGATGTTGGACAATTGTTCAGAAACTGTCTGATTTGACCTCTCATTAATTGGCCCTGAAACCATCCTCAACTAGTGTTTTCCTCACTACAGTGAAAGGCCAGAGTCAGGGGTGGCTGTTTTGGAAAGCTGACTGTGGCAGACTTAGGCAAGGTAGATATGGAGGTCACCATCCCCAATTCCTTTGTTCTTGCTTGAGAGGACTACAGGCAAGACAATGCACTTACTAAAATAATGGAAAAGTTTACCAAAATGGATAGAAAATAGGGAAAGAGGACACTCTCAATGGAGACAGTCCTTAGAAAGGAGAAGGGTAGTGTACCCCTCCTCTACTCTCATTTTATTGGGAATCTCATAGATATTTGTAGAGGTCCATCTGAGGCAACCTGTTGAATTGATTGTAAGCAAAGTGACATCAGACTTTGAAATTCTCACTGTGCATGCTAAATGTCCAAAGCAACTCCAGGGTAACTTTAGCCCCATGCTGACCAGTCCTAATTGGAACTTGTTTTTACAGATATTGTGGTTAAGGGTATTATCCTATTTCCCTGAGTTCTGGATTCTAATCTGTTTAAGGGTCAAAAATCCCCCCTTTCAAGGTAACATATATTCTTATGAGCATTTTGGGCCTGCATTTCTACTGCAGATAATAGGTTGTTTCTTGAGAATGTAAGATATCCTAATGGCTAAAGCCAGGCAGGACTGAAGGTAAATTACTTTTTAAATGAAGGTGGGTGTCAACACAATGGGCCCAATTAATAGAATTATTTCCTTAACCACACGTGCCCGTCAGTTTTCTCTGTCACCTAGGAGCAGGAGCATTTTTATATTCATGTTTACCTCCTTGAGTGTTGTTGGGCTCTGAATTTGCCTATTCCAGTTGTGTCCATCTCCCTTTCTTACCTTTGCACATGACTTTTCTTTCTGGCTCCAAAAGGTATTTGATACTTATACAACTCATAATCATTCCTTACAGTTCAAAAAATTTTGAAATCTATACAGGGCTGTGTTTGACTTTCTCAGATCACTTGTTAATCTACTAATATTTTCTACACTTTGCTCATCCAAAAAATAAAAAAAATAAAATTGGAGTGCTGGAATTTGAACCCAGGGCCTCACATATGTTCACAAGTTCTATACCATTCAACTACATTTCCACCCCTAATCCAAAATTTAGTAGTTTTGAGGCATCTGTGGATGAGCACAATGTGAGCCATCAAGCACATCTGCTAGTTACAGTAGGGAGCAAGTGTGCCCAACCATCTACCTGTTTCACTTGATTTTATAGGAATAAGGGATCTGGATTTTGAATTATCCTTTGCCAAAACTGGCTTCTTTCTTTTATTACCAGGGCATTTCAATTTTTATTTCATTTCTTGAAAAGGAGAATGGTTTTTGTAAGAAAAGAGGTGTTTCAGGAACTTTACATGTTCACTGTTATTTTCAAATGATTGCATGCTGATTATGTTTTCTGACTGATGTACACTAGATGGAGTTTAAACATCAACTTACATATTTATAAAGGGATTATGTGTGTACATGGCTAGCATATTGCTGAGGGATTTTCCAGTTTTCTTGCCACATTGCCTCATTTGTATAGAAATGCCTCTTAATCTTAGCATGGCAGATACATACCAGAGGAAATCTTAAGTAGCCTGTCACCCATGGACCCACACACTGATCCATCCACCTTTTTCATGAGCCATGTGTTTTTCAACTATTATTGAATAAAACCCAGTCTTTTGCACTCAAGGGGCCTAAGGTGTATTTCATTGGTTATTGGAGACACTGAGTTGGTTATTGTTCCACTTCAGTTCCCTAAATACAAAACTGGGCTCCATCTGGGATCTATATCTAGTACCACATGTAGCTTAAGGAAATTTCTCTTTTTGTTTAAGGAATTAATAGTTTGCAATAATAACATCATTTTGTAGTAATTTGTACCTGCAACTGGGAGCTTTTAGTAAATTTATTTTTATTTCATACTAAGGCTTTTATAATTTAAATGTCTTGTACTTTTGCTGATTTTTCCTGTTATTGGCCTTTCCCATAATACACCCACATACAATTTATTTGGTTCTCAAATTCTGATAACCTCATGAATTCATTCACATATTCTGTCATTCTTCCAGTGGTTCTCTACTAACAGGGCTGAGTGAGTTTTCTTTTATCTTTTACTTCTTCTCCGGGGTACCTTGTGCATTACTGCCTTGAGTTTTTAATGAGCCATTCATGTGTCCTGTGGTGGCATCGTCTCATTTTCTCACTGGATTTGCTATTTCTTCCTTGTTATTTTGTCACAGGTCTTCATTCATTTTTACCTTTTCTAGATATTTCATACATGCGTTTTACTTTCCTTTATGGTACTGGGGATTGAAACCAGGGACAATAAACCACTGAGCCACATCCCAAGTTCTTTATTTTATTTAAAAACAGGGTCCCACTGAGTTTTTTAGTGCCTCACTATGTTGCTGAGGCTTGGTTTGAACACATAATTCTCCTGCATCATCCTCCCAAGCCACTGGCATTACAAGTGTGTGTCATTGCACTTGGCTCACCCACAAAATTCTGAAACAGATTTTTGTCATGACTTCCCAGCCTGGCATCAGACTCCTGAGCATCAGTGATATCCCTATTCTAGTCTCCTTAACACCTAGGACTATAGATGTGTGCCCTACATCATGCTTTTATCCATTTAGTTGAGTGGCTACTTTTTCATATCAATATCCTTTGTGTTCAGATGATGTATGGAGATTCTTTGCACACATCAATTTTATACTTCTGTGAAAAGGTACATAGAGGGCTTTGTCTTTTTTGAAGGAATCTAGAAGCCTTCAGAAATATTAAGTGACAACATGGGAGCAGAAATTTTTGAAACTGTAGATAGGGAGGATAAATGTGTCTTATCAAGTTGCCATGGCAAAAAATGACATGAATTGAGTGGTTTGAAAAAATACTAATTTATTTCTCACAATTCTGGAATCTGTAAAGTTTAAGGTCAAGGTTCTAGCATATTAGATTACCATAAGTGTTCCCTTCCTGGCTTGTAAAGAACCTGTCATGTGAAGATTGATGAAGGTTTCAAGGATCAAGGGTCTGTCATGAAAGAAGATGTGAGGCATAGTGGGAATATTGGGCATCCTTTATTCAGAGGTGGGTGTAGACTTTAGCCAGCCCCCAGATTCAAACTGAGCTCACAGCCAGTTCCATTATAGTCCTGATTTTGCCCATATTAGCCCATTTTTCCTGAGTCTTTTCCACAAACCTTTTAATACAAAATATAAGTCAAGGGGCTGGGGTTGTATCTCAGTGGCAGAGCACTTGCCTCGCATGTGTGAGGCACTGAGTTTGATCCTCAGAACCACATAAAAATAAACAAAAAGGTACAAAAAACGTAGGTCAAACAAAGGCATACTGTGCTTACAAGTTAATGCTTATGACCTGGAGTACATAAACTGGATCAGAGTGTTTCAGGCCTTGACTAACCACAGCATAGCCATTTCCCAGCCCTGGCTACACACTGAAAATAAAAATAGCCTGCAGAAATTCTCAAAGAGGGAGCCTAACTGCAGCCATTTTAGGCTTACCCCAACATGGCTTTATTCTCTTTGAGTTCCATGACGTTTGCTTAGAGCTATTTCTGCAATTCTCCTTTCTATGTCTGTGATGGAGAGAATTGAACCCAGAATCTTGCTCATGTTATTGTTTTTCATTTTTATAAAACATATAATCCTAGCATATTAGCCTATATACCCCACCTAAGACCTCATTTCCTAAAGGTCTTATCTCCAATAAAATCACATTTCATGGAACATGGCTTCAACATAGAAATTTTTGGGTGGCAGAACAAATTCTGTTCAGAGTAGAGGGTTGGAGATGTATTTATCTAGTTGTTAGTTATTTTTAATTTAATTATTTTGGTAGCAGAGATTAAACTGAAGAGTACTTTAAACTCTGACCTACATTCCCAGCCCTTTTACTTTTTATTTTGTGACAGAGTCTCACTAAGTTGATTAGAGCCTCTCTAAATTGCTGTCATTAACTTTGAATTTGTGATCCACCAGCTACAGCTGCATGAGTTGCTGGTATTACAGGCATATCCCACCCTGTCTGGCTGAAGTTATATTTAAATACAGGAAGTGAGAGGTGTTGATATGTAGAGAAAGCATTTTTAAAAGAATAAACAGCCAATGCCAAGGCTCAGAGGGAAAAGGAGAATTTTCTTTCCAGGTCAGAGCATTTAAAGCAACATAGACTAGAATAAGGCCTTCAGATTTTAATCTAGAGTAGATGAGACTCTATGGTGAATTTTGAGTTAATGAGGGAAGCAGACTGATTTGAATTCATGTATGTGTGTTCTGGGTATTAAACCCAGGGCCTCATGAACACTAAACCTGGGATCTACTACTGAGCCACACCCCCTCTTTCCAGTTTACATTTTTGTGGCACTGATCTAATTTAGCTTTAAACTAAGCATAGGATAGTCCTTGTTAGAATAGACTGAAGGTTATGCAGTCTTAAAGTTAGAGGACCAGATAAGGGCAGTGGGGGGAACAGATGGTGAGAAGTGGTTGAATTCTGAGGTTGGGCTGAGTAGGTTTGCTAATGAACCAGGTATGAGGTGATGAAAAGTTCTTGGTGTGAGCACATGGACAGAAATTGACCATTATTGAGGTGCCTGAGAAGAAGGTTCAGGATGGGATTAATTATGATGCCAACCTGACCCTTAATGTGGAAATGGTGCTTCTGTGATTTCCGCCTCACTGAAAATGTTACTCATCCCAGGAATTTCTCATTACCTTTTAAATTATCTTCTCTGCCTTAGGTCTAGGTATTACCTAAAGCCTTGGGAATTATTCCATGGAGTGTGACTTTCTCTTCTTCATGCTCAACCAAAACTTCTTCACTCATGTTATTTTCATAACTTTTCCACAAATCAGCTTATGGTCAGAATTTCTTACATCAGTTCCCCTTGTGCTTCTTATTGAATACCAGGTAAATATCCTCTAGACAGACATTTCTATTATGTGTATATCTATTCTACATGTTGAGTACCCAAATCTTCTACACTGAGTGCAAGTGCAATTTAATGAAATGTATTTCTCTAGAGAAGCCTCCCCAAGCAATAGAGGGGACCTTAGAAAGATAAGACAGTGAACCTATGTGTTAGGACCAAAAAAATAATAATCCTGGCCTTGATAGGTGTTCATTTTGTGCTGGGCACCAGAGGTCAATATTATTAGGCTTAACAATGTTTAGTCAGGGTGCTTTTGATCTACATTTCATCCATGAAGGATTTGCATCTACAATTGCTATTTTAGGTAGTTTTATATGTGTTGGATCCTGGTTCTAATGTTTCATAAAACCTTGGAGCCTTCAGTGATGTATCATGATTCTCAGGTCTTATCTGAATCTCTGCATTCCTATTCATATAAAAGAGAGCAGAGAAATAGATGTCAGTTTTGCACAAAACCCAGTGCTTTTCCCAGCATTTCTATCTTCACTAATATTGTTTCATCACAGTGGCCCTGTTGGAAAAGTATTAACCATTCACATCTTAGGACTCAGAATGTATAGGTTTTGATGGAGGGCAGATTTTGCCCAATGTCACAGTGCCAGTTAGACTCTAATTATACTGTCCCTATGTATTCCAGGATGCTTGACATGGACCTGTGATAGCAGGTGGGGTTAGTCTAGAAAGACAGGGACACTATTGCAAATAGAGGAATTAGTATGAGCAAAGGTGAAGGTGGAAAGGTATGTGAGGAGGAACTGAGTAAGGACTTTTGGGGAGAAGCTAAAGGTGTGATGGGGTGAAGTTGAATGGATCTTTGACTCTGTACCATGATGGAAGTCCATCAGGAGATTCTCAGTACAGGGGTAACTTACTCAGCTGTGAATTTTAGCAAAAAATTCCAGGCACAGTAGTTGATGTAGTAGAAAAAGTGTTTAGTTGAGGTGAACAGGATGTTTTCCTTTTATTCTTGCTCCTCCTGCCTGGGGATTATTTCTGGCTTTGGTGTTTTTCTTCATTCACTCCAGCTTGGAATCCTTCTGTTATTTCCCCCATTCATGCTATAGTGATCTCATATGACCATGCCCCCCTACCTCAGCACTCACACTTTTTTTAATTATACATGACAGTAGAGTCTATTTTGTATTTCGACACACTTTATATATGCATAGAATATATATTATTCTAATTAGGGCCCCAGTCTTGTGCATGTGTACAATGATGGGATTCACTGGTGTATTCATAGAAGTAAATGAGAAAGTTATATCAGATTTTTACCTTTCCTATTCCTATCCCTCTTCCTTTCCTTAATTCTCCTTTGTCTAATTCTCTGAACTTCTATCCTTCCGCCCTCAATTACTATGGGTTAGCTCACACATTTTTTTTTTTTACATTGGCTTTCATTTGATCAAGTAAATCCATACATCCAACTTTATTCAGTTGATTAATTTTGGTAACAGATTGAGCCCGGTGGCATGCCACATCCCCAGTCCCTTTAATTTTTTTAAAACACATTTGTATTTGTAGATGGACACAATATATTTTATTTTATGTTTTAATTTTTATGTGGTGCTGGGGATCAAACCCAGTGCTTCACATGTGCTAGGCAAGTGCTCTACCATTTTACTATAGCCCCAGCCCCCACCCCAGTCCCTTTAATTTTTGAGACCAGGTCTTACACTTTAGAGTGGCCTAGAAATTGGTATTCTCCTGCCCTAGCCACTGGAGTAGCTGGGATTACAGACATGGGTTATCACATACAGCTCTCAACTTCCCTTTACATTTTTCCTCCACCATTGTTTCATTAATTCATTGGTGTTAAAAATAATAATAACCCTTTAAACATATGCTGAAACTTTAGTCTGTGCGATATATTCCTTTATTCATCTTTTTTCTGTCTCTTCCTTTGTTATGATCTTATTATTTTTATAACAGTCAATTCATAGTAAAATTATCGGATAGTGCCCATGCTCATATTTTCCCCAGAATTTTGCAATTTTGAACTTTGAAAGATGTAAATAGGAAATTTTACTGAATAATGATAAGTTGGTTTGGAGAAATCTGTAACCTGACTTGTTTGACTTTTTGTTTTTCAATGCTTTTAAGTCAGAGACTTGTACATGCTAGGCAAGCACTCCAACACTGAACTCCACCTCTAGTTTATGAATTCATAAAAGTATTTTTCTATATTTTCCTAAAATGTGATCTATAATTTATTTATCTATTGTTTTTAAAAGAAGATTTTCTGCTTAGAATGAAATTCCTAATAGTTAAAACACAGTAAAATAAATAGGGCATATTTTTTATGTTCATATATGAATGTGTGACCAGTGAAATTTTGCATCATGTATGACAGCAAGAATGAGATTTTAATTAAATTTTACTCCATGTATATATAATTTGTCAAAATACACTCTACTGTCGTGTATAACTGAAAAGAACAAAAACATGAAATTCTTTCTCTTCCTCCTCCCTTTTTCTAATTGATTTGCAATAAGTATGAAGCAATTATGCTGCTGGCAGTCTGTATGTCTCATTATTGACTGCATGGCACACCCAGAGTAGTTAGTAAAAGACACCACCTGTGGCAAAACATAAAAACAGATATATTTCTTGCTCAGTGTTCTAGGTGATTATCTTCTAAATGTTTACTGAGGATTATTTGTTCCATTTTAGAATACAACTGACTTAAGATGAGACCCTGGGTTGGAGTAGGAGCTCAGTGGTAGAACATGTTCCTCCCAAGCATGAGGGCCTGAATTTCATCCTCATCACTGTAAAATATGTACCTCTAAATTTGCTATATAGTTTCATACATTGTAAAATTTTTTAGGCCAAGCCTGGAAATATGATGTTCTTTCACATTTTCAGTGTGTGCAAAAATTACAGGCCACCATCAATAGAGAGCCAAATTGAAAGGGAAATGGTCCTTTAATGAGCAAGCCAGTCAGGCAGCTGGGAGCTAGATAGCACCACAAAGAACTCTGAGCAACTGAATTTTCAAAGAACAGAGTTTATAAAGGCAAATACCACAAAACAACAGTGACAGCTGGGCTGATATAAAGTCGTTGTTGAGACAAATACTTTGATTACATGAAAAATTATTTTAATTATATATTTCAGAGTTATTTTTGTTATACATCAAGGCCCCATAATGGTCCTAATGTACTGTCACTATAGACACAGCTGGTAGGGGGCTGAAAAGAAAACATTTTAAGCAAGCGTAAAATGTAGTCAGGACAGAACAAAATGGCATTACTTTGGTTCTTTTATATTTCAATTAATTTTTGTGGAGTTTCATGCATGGTAGATTTCTGTAGGCCAAACTTGGAAGTACGGTGTTCTCCCACATTCTATCTTAGATGCAAAGGGGCAGAAAAATGGAGTCTTTTTTGTCTCTTCCGGTAAAATAAAATAAAACTGTCTCTGCTATGGTACTTGGTCAAACTGTTATTTTATTTATTGGTTGATTCTCTTGACTTTCTTAGGCTCTCATTAGAGCAGCATGTGATCACTTTATTGCATTTTTTTTCCTATTTCTTTTTACTAATACATCGTAGAGTATTTGCAGAACAAATCTAACTGTGATAGTGGTCCTTTTTGTTACTTTTCATTTTAATGAAAACAATATTGTATGTAATCTATAATATCATATATTAGCAAATTAAAGAACTATTCTATTTTGAATGTCTTTTTTTACTCAATTGAGATTTAAATTTTATATATATATATATATATATATATATATATATATATATATATATATATATATATATATATATAATGTTATTTTTATTGTTGTTAATAATCAAACCCCAATGTGTTGATGTGACCATGAATTCCCTGGTATAATCTGTACTTTTTTTTTCTTTTCTTTTGAAATCCCTTACATATTTTCTGTTTTCTTGATGATTTCAAAATGAACTTTAAAAAAATTAAAAATAATGAACTTAATTTGGGGGATGGAGTTGTCACATGGTGGTAGAGCACTTGCCTAGCATGTGTGGGGCACTGGGTTAGATTCTCAGCACTGCATATAAAATAAAATGAAGATTCATTGAGAACTAAAAAATATTTTTTTTAAATAATGAACTTAATTTTTTCTCCATAATCATTATGTGAAGCTAATCTTCATGACAAGGGATACCATTTTTTAGCCCATGTTGAATTGTGCAGCTGCTTGAATCTTTTTATCAGAGATTCTTAAAAAAATGTTATTTCTCTCAGAGAAATTATATTGATTCTTCTTTTGCCTTTATTTTTTTATTCATATAAAAATAAACTTTTCAATGTAAGAGTGTCTTAAGGCGTTTATATAGAAAGGAGACCTTAATTCAGTAAAAGTGGGGTTCTTGACATGTGATAAAATAATATTTCAGTGTGTGTTGGTAGAGGCACAGAGATTTATTTAGAAAAACAAGGGACACATATTCAAAAGAGAATCTTATCCAACTCAAAAGTGAGAGAAGCATAGTCAGTGTTTCCAGCTCCTTTTTTCTTCTTTTTGTTTTGTTTTGTTTATTTTTTGTGGCCATCTTCTCTTTTAAATATGTTATGTGCCAAGCTATATGGGCAATAACCAAACAAACTCCATTTTACTCTGAAACTCCATGTTGTGTAAGAAATGCTTCTCTGATGAGAAAATCCCACCTCTATACCCATCAACAATTGCTTAGCATAGAATATTGGCAATGCAAAATGGTAAAATTCTTCTTATACACTGTATTTGTGCAATGTACCTTAACTACATGGAGTGTCAAAGAATGTTTGTCTAGACATTAGTAACCATTCTTTAACTTGTACTAAACAGGGGTCCTTTTGACCTACTTCCCCTTCTGCTTGTGATTTTTGATCTCATGATTTTTGTTTATGGTTTGAGTCATAGCAAAAAAAAAATCACTATTATTAATGCACTGACATGGTTTACTTGAAGTTTTGCACTATAAAAGATTTGATTGAACCCCTGGAGGGGATTGAGGAGTGCAGATTTGTAGCTGCCTCCTGTCCTGCCAGGTAGTGCCCCACTAGCTGTCAAAAAGGATGGGTCTATCTCCTGCTTTAAGATTGACTTGGTGATTTATCAAAATCTGATGATAACAAAAGAAACATGTTTAGTGGTGAATATATGAAAAGTTATGTGAGACTGATATCAGTCTGGTAATTCTCAGGATCCTTAGGCTTGTGTGGTCTCCATTATCTAATCCATAAAATAGCATTGAAAAGTACCCTAAATTGTAGGTGTCTTAAAATACTATATATCTCTCTCCTCAACCTATTTATTAATGGGATAACTGTGCATAAGGTAATTTTTGTAGGTGGGTAAACTTGTGGTACACTTAAGCTGTACTGAGTTCCCAGAAATTTGGGAGAGATAGACCTGAAAGGTATACCAACTTTTGAATTGATTGGCCTAGAAAAGGATGCAGAACCTCACATTAAAATTACATTTCCTGGGGCTGGAGTTATGGCTCAGTGGTAGAGCACTTGCCTAGCACGTGTGAGGCACTGGGTTCAATCCCTAGCACCACATATAAATAAATAAATACATGAATAAATAAGAAAAAAGTATGTGTCCATCTACAACTAAAAAAAACTTTTTAAAAATATATTTCCTTTTATTTATTTCTCATTCCCACCTGTTTTTCCCATTATAAATGCTTATGTCAAATAGTGTGTTGTGATCTTAGTTGCTCTTAATTCCTTCTCTCCTTGACCAGTCCACCTGGCTGAGTTGAGTTTCTTCATTTTCCACCTGCTGAACAGCGTGCATATGGGTCATGCATTTCCAGGCTGCATACTCTGAGACCTTGTATTTTACCCGTGAATTTCCAGTGACTGATGCATAATGTGTCTTTGTCTTTCCTCCTGATATCCATAAGGGGTCTGCAGAGGCTGTAAAGTCACTGGGGGGAAAAAAGCTGCTTTAGGTCCTTTGCAGAAGCCTGGGAGGTGAACTGTGTGGGAAATCTGTTTTACTTCCTTAGTACCCTGTCATGGCACAGTGTCAAGTTCGCTTTTAGTGTTTTGTTCAGTGACAACTTAGGGTTATAAGCCAAAGTGTCTGGAATATTCCTTCAATTTATATTTTTGACTCTGAGATCTCACAGTTATTTTTTTCTTTTTTATGCCTTGAAATATATGTTCTATCCTAGAATGGATTTTCCAGTTTATTTCATTTATTTACTTTTTTGCACATGAGTCAGGAAGAAGGATTTTGTTTGTTTGTTTCTTGCAATACTAAGCATTACACCCATAGGCACTTTATCACTTTATCATTGAGCTACATTCCAGCTTTTTAAATTTTTTATTAAATTTTTAGACAGGGCTTTACCAATTTTATGATAGAATGTCCAGGTTTAATTCCAAATCCCATGGAGAAAAAAACACATGGAGTAAACCCCAATACTATGTGTATGTATATCATACTAATAAAATATAAAAATAAAAAAAATAAATTTGCTAAAAATATTTCTCCACTTTATTTTTTAAACTTTTCAAATTTCAAATTAGAAGTCTCAATTTTCTAAGTTTAAAGTTTCAAAGGAAACATTTTTTTAAATGAATGAAAACCTTTTAGTACATAATTACATAATTTTTTCTAATGTATTTTTTGAAGTTCAATTTTTTTTTACTACTGAAATGTGATTGGAATAACTAGCTCCCACCTTTAATTCTAAAAGTCATCCAGTTTTGTAGACACAATAGACCAGTGTGCTGCAGTATTCTTATAGTATTTTTTTCCCACATACACTCTGTGTTTATATCATTTTCTCATGCTCTTGTAACCAATTTTGACATGCTTATGATTTGCTTTTTCATGAATTCAATCTTTGGTACATGTTCATTATGTATTTCTATGTCAGTCTCATATTAAAAAATTATATGAGATTACTTGAGAGAGGGGGTTTCTTTCATGAAAGTTCCATTTTGAGGTCCTTAGCCCCACTAGGCCACAGGTTACTTTTCTGTATATAGGCATAGTTATAAGCTTTATCTCAGCAAAAATTATTCTTAATAATTTTCATGTAATAATACATTACTGGACAGAGTTTTATAATTATGTTAGAAGATATTACATGTAAACACTTTGTAAAAGTCATTATACCATTTAATGTTAGAGAAATTATTGATAAACACAAATTAAATCCTCAATAAGTAAACCTGATTTCAAAATTCTCAATGATAAAATATCTGGAAAAGGGCACCAATAACAAAAATGCAGCTGTGTATTGTTTGGAAGTAGGTTGGAAGACATTCATTGGCTCCTTAAATACCAAAGGTTGAATGTGTCATTTGTGAAAGCCAATCCACATTAAAGTGGGGGAGTAAAAACAGAATAAAGGTTTAGTGGAGTAGACAAAGGGGAATAAAGGGAAGTGAGAAAGGATACGAAAATGAAAGAAAGTTGTTGAGAGAAACAGCCAAGTCAGGATGGTGCCTGGCATTTTGCCAGAAGGAGTGGTTGAGAAGTAACACCAGCGAGCCATTAAGATGATGATAATTACATTAAGCTGTGTATAATTATTAAGATAATGACTGCTGTAACTGGATGATGCTAAATTGAAACAAGCTGTGAATTCAGTTGTGTATGTGGACCTCTGCTGTCCAACAGTGGTGCGTCTCTTGCTGCCTCGGGTGCCCGCTACTTTTGAGTTCTCGTGGAGTTCCCATTGAGTTCTCACGGAGTTCCCATGGAGTTCCCGTTGGTTCTCGCGGAGTTCCCGGGGAGTTCTAGAGAATTCCCATGGGGTTCGGGCAATAAAGTTGTTCCTGTTTGAACCTACAAGTGGCTCATGACCTCCTGGTTATTTTGTGCGGCATTTGGTGGCCTGTACGGGGAACGCCTGAGGGTAAGTGATAAGGTAAACCGCTCGCCCCTGAGGGCAGGGCAAGAGGATGGGTGACCATTTTAAGAGACAGTGTATTCTTCTTTACATTTCTGTTTCAAGCTGCCTACCCCTATAAATAAATAGGATGCTAGAAAAGTTGTTTGGCCCTGAGGAAGAGATAGAGATAGACCACGGATACACATGTCAAGAAAATAGAAAAACTGATACAACGAATTTTTGTTCCATTTTAGTTTCGTTTTGTTTTGTGTTATCTTGTTGGGTTGCGTTATCTTTATAGCAGAAACATGGAATTAAAATTTAGTAAAAACCAAATCGAAAGAGTGTTAAGTAAATTGCTAGAGGAAGTAGGCATCTCAGTAAAATCAAGAACAATTAGGGCATACGTTAAGACGATACAAAGGTGGAGCCCATGGTTCATTAAAGAGGGGTTGTTAAATATATCACAATGGAACCATCATGGTAAAGGTTTAAAAAAAAAATAGAAAAGGAAAGCCCAGGAACTCTGCCAGTTGGCACATTACTATTGTGGACGTTGGTACAGTCTTGCTTGCTTAGTCTAGGAGAAGACATGCTACATCAAGTAAAAGAGGAAGTCTCTCGAGTTAGTCAGACAAGGGAAAAAAGTTTAGAGGAGGAAGGGCTATCAGGGGAGAAGTTACAATGGGAGGTTGCTACTAACACCTTTCTATCACCGGAGGGCGTGGGTGTCCAACCAACAGGTCCACCTATGTATACGGAGACAACATATGCTGAGTGGCCCTCAACCCACGAAGTTGATAGATAGGATCCTGAGACAGGACCTCAAAGATTAGCATGCCCTGTATTTGAGGAGGCAGGAGGGCAGGGAATTCACCATGCTTTAGATTTCAAAACAGTGAAGCAGCTGAAATAGGCTTTAACAACCTATGGTCCTCAGGCACCCTTCACTCTAAGTACGGTCAAATCCATTACCAACTTGAACATGATGCCAGCAGATTGGGCTAGTATGTGCAAAGCTGTGCTAAACGGAGGACAGTATCTGTTATGGAAGGTTGCCAATCAGGAATTTTGCATGGAGACAGCTAGGCAAAATGCAGCAGCCGGTTATCCTCAGAGAAATCTAGATATGTTGTTAGGAGAGGGACCTTATGAGGGTCAGCTGCAACAAATTAGATATGATCCTGCCATGTACTCAAAAATTGCTTCAGCTGTGGTTAGGACATGGAAAACTTTACAGGGGCATGGAGATTTACAAGGTCAATTATCTAAGGTAATACAAGGAGCTAATGAACCTTACGCTGAATTTGTAGATAGGCTTATACAAACAGCTACTAGAATCGTTGGGGATGTAGAACAAGCGATGCCATTAATAAAACAACTAGCCTATGAACAAGCAAACAGATGGTGCAGGGAGGCCATTAGACCATGGAAACATGG
Organism: Marmota flaviventris; assembly: GCF_047511675.1. Lineage (NCBI taxonomy): Eukaryota > Metazoa > Chordata > Mammalia > Rodentia > Sciuridae > Marmota > Marmota flaviventris. The sequence continues at coordinate 40,023,540 of NC_092516.1, read as the reverse complement.
AGATTTAAACACATATATTAAATTATGCAGAGACATTAATGAACAAGGGCAAGTCTTGGAAGCTGCAGTACAACAGGCTTTAGGTGCCAGACCAAAAGCATGCTACAATTGTGAACAAACAGGACATTTTAAAAGGAGTTGCCCCATATGAGGAAGGTTTATAAAACTAGGTATCAAAGAGGTAGAATACTGGGTATTTGCCCACGATGACATAGAGGGAGACATTTGGCTAATGAATGCTGTTCTCAAACCACTATAGAGGGTCCCCAGTTATCAAAAAGCGGACAAGCACCAGGTGTTTACCCATGATATCGTGGAGAAAAACAATGTGCTCCATTGCCAAAAAAAGGACAGGGGGGCCCAATGCTCCGGGACCCACGGCCACAAATATACGGGGCATTGGAGGAACCCAGCAATACCATCAGGGTAGTGCCCAGGACACATTATCCATTAGATCCCTCAATAGACAAACCAGAGGTAACACAGGGTTGGACATCTGCGCCTCCACAAGAGCAATACTAACTCCAGAGATGGGAGTTCAAATCATTCCCACAAGGGTAAAAAGACCTCTTCCCCAAGGAACAGTAGGCTTATTATTAGGACGCAGTTCTTCTACTCTAAGAGGACTTACGATAAGTCCTGGGGTAATTGATCCTGATTATGAAGGTGAAATAAAAATTATAGCCAGTTCTCCAAGGGGTATATCAGTAATTTAACCAGGAGATAGAATAGCACAGTTATTAATAATACCCAGCCTACATGATAAATTTTCCAGTCATACTGTAGAAAGAGGTTCCAAGGGATTAGGCTCCACAGGTGTAGATTGGGCTATGCTTTCTTTAAATTTAGATTCTCGCCCCATGCTAAAACTAAATGTTCAAGGACATGAATTTAATGGGCTACTGGATATAGGTGCAGACCTTAGCATTATCTCTCGTCAAGAATGGCCAAAACATTGGCCATTACAACAAGCCACTCAAATGCTTCGAGGCCTAGGAGTGGCAAATAATCCCCATAGAAGGGCAATGGTATTAGATTGGAAGGATCCTGAAGGATGTGAAGGAACTATACAGCCATATGTATTGGATCATCTTCCTATAAATTTATGGGGACGAGGTGTCCTAGATCAATTAGGACTAACATTAACAAACAACATCAATTCAAATATGCCCACTATTAAGGCTAGACAAGGTTTTAGGAAAGGAAAAGGATTAGGAGAAAAAGGACAAAGTAAGTGGCACCAATACAAATAGATCAAGAAATAGACAGACATGGATTGGGTTTTCAAGAGGTGTCACTGAGACAATAAAAATTACTTGGAAATCAGAAAGACCAGTATGGGTTCCTCAGTGGCCCCTGAATAAAGAAAAGATACAAGCAGCCCCTGGCCTGGTCAAACAACAATTAGTGGAGGGACATATACAACCTTCTATATCTCCCTATAATACTCCCATTTTTATCATCAAAAAGAAATCTGGTAAACGGAGATTATGGCAAGATTTAAGAGCTATTAATAATGAGATGGTTATTATGGGACCTGCTCAATCGGGGATTCCTCAATTGTCTGCTTTGCCAAAAACTTGGTATGTTTTAGTTATAGATATTAAAGGGGATGGCTTTCCATTCATATCTCTGATCAGGACCTTCATGATTCAGTGCAGGGATAGTAAATGCAAAACGTGGACTATCCTCAGGATGAGTTAGAATTGAAAAAAAAAAAAAAACAATCTTTAATATCTATAAGCACCAAGATGGTGCTTGGCATTTTGCCAGAAGGAGTGGTTGAGAAGTAACGCCAGCGAGCCATTAAGATGATGATAATTAAGTTAAGCTGTGTATAATTATTAAGATAATGACTGGTTGCTGTAACTGGATGATGCTAAATTGAAACAAGCTGTGTATTCAGTTGTGTATGTGGACCTCTGCTGTCCAGCAGTGGGGCAGCTCCTGCTTCCTCAGGTGCCCGCTACTTTTGAGTTCTCGGGGAGTTCCTGTGGAGTTCCCGTTGTTTCTCATGGAGTTTCCGGGGAGTTCTGGAAAGTTCCCATGGGGTTCAGGCAATAAAGTAGTTCCTGTTTGAACCTACAAGTGGCTTGTGACCTCCCGGTTATTTTGTGCCCAGCCAGACTGCGGCAGAAAGTGGAATTAATTTAATATAACTTGCCTATGCACATAAATATATATATATAAAACACAGAAAATCTTACTACTGTGTATATCCAAAAGAAGAAATTGATTTGGGAGGGGACAGGTAATTGGTAGAATTATCAGTATAGGAGGAGAATTGGATGGAGAAGAATGACAGTAGAGTTACCAGGGACTGAATTAGAGAAAAAAATGATACTTCCAATAAAAGTATAAAAGGGGAAGTACTTGTGTTTCTGTGTGAGAATGGAAATTTTATATATATATATATATATATATATATATATATATATATATATATATATATATATATACACACACACACACACACACACACACACACAACACCTCACTCAAAACTGCCAAGAATGTTCAGTCTAATTATTAATAAAATATACAAGTGCATAGTTATTAATATTTTTATTTCAAATCATTCTTTATATATCTTGTTAATCATTCTTTTTATATCTTTATATATATATATATATATATATATATATATATATATTTTATTTCACTAGGGTTGAAATGAAGAGGGATCATTATCTGTCCTATCCATACTTACTGCCAAGACTTACTATATTCCATTTCCCCTATGACCTTCCTCTCTTTGTCATGCTTTTCCTTGTCTGTTTATTCAGTCTAGTGGCTTCAGGCCTCCAGTCTGATTCTCTGCCTGCTCCCATTCCTCACCTGATTCTACTCTTTCTTCTGTTCTCTCCCAATGGCTTGTTCATTCCCAGGCAGACACTGGCATTGAGTGATTAGCAGAATAGGACATATTGGCAGCATTCATTAGCCTTGGGAGAATTTTTAAGTTTAGTCACCTGGTAAAGTATATTGGAAAAGGGGGGAGGAAGATATCCAAGAATGTTTAAAGTCAGCTTCTGAAGACTCAGAGGTCAGCTGAAGAGTCACATAAGTACTGGCAAAACAGACCATGCTCTAACTGGGAGGAAAGGAAGGAGGAGAATGGGGAGATTGAGAGAGGCCACTATTTCAGTGTAGCCTGCTATGTCAAATAAGAGATGCTACTGTTTTCGGGCATTTTATTTTTCTGAGAGAAATTGGAACTCATTTGGTTTGTTGTTCTTGTTTGGTGTGTTTTTTGTCATTGTTGTTTCTTCTGTGTGCATTTTTTATTTATATAATTTTTTTGTGGTACCAAGGGTTAAACCCAGGGAATCATGCATATTAGAGAATCACTCTACCACTGAGCTACATCCACATCCATTTTAAATTATTATTATTTTTATTTTGACAAAGGTATTGGTAAGTTGCTGATTGTCGCCTACAACTTATGATCCTCCTGCCTCAGCCTCCCAGTTATCTAGGATTACATGCATGTGCCATCACACTCAGCTTAATTTTGTTTTTAAATTAAACTTAGATAGGACTAGTTAAGCTTCACCAGCCACACTGAAATTACATGAAACTTTATTATATTTTAACTTTTGCAGTGCTTTGATGGAAGCAGTGCTTTAGGTACATATTCTACCATTGGACTACATTCTCAGCTCTGGAACTCAATGCTTTTGTGTGTGTGTGTGTGTGTGTGTGTGTGAGAGAGAGAGAGAGAGAGAGAGAGAGAGAGAGAGATTTTCCATGTTTTCTGTGATACTTTGATTGTTTCAGACAACCATGATAGATATTGTAGGCTTTCAATGTGCTACCTCTGGTATAGAAAATGCCTAAGAAGTGAGTAAGTTGTGTCCTACTTACCAGAGTATGTGTTAGAAGTCTCTGAAATATCGACATGTTTCTTTTTAGGTAAATTTTATTTTCAAGGAACCTAAAAATTGACTTGCTTGCTAAGGTATTCTCTATTCTTAGGAGCCCAATCATCCATGGTGTAAAAAATGTAGGTGGTCATAGACCAGATCACCTATCCCACCAGGGGAAATGTCTCATTATCAGAAGGCCCCCTGGTTACATGTATTTCTGATGACCCTGCATCATGTCACTTTCTGAAAATTAATGAGTATTTCACCCAATCATAATTAGCCAGTGAACTCCCTCTCTCTTAGAAAGTTTTAAATAATCTCTATTAAGGTTGACTAAAGACATTTTCCATAGTATAATTATTTAGATCAAAATTTGGATCAATTAATTTTCCACAAGTGTAGGATGACCCTTTCATATACATGTAGGAAAGGCTAAGCCTTATTTCTGATGTTCTAGTAATACAAAACCACTTGAGTTCCCTGGATATTCATGTTACCTTACAACTCTGTATTTGCTTAGAGTGAGCTCTGACTGGAATTCCATTCTGTTGCTTATGATTTGAACTAAATTGGTTATCATTGAAGATGTCACCTCAAAGTTTTTTTTCTAAATTTCCATCTGCAATTAAATGACCCCTGTGTGGAAATTATATAATAATAATTTTATCTTAGTGGAATTAATATTATAGTGCATTGAGACTCACTGATAATGTCTATTTGACACTAAGCCACATGGCATATTGAGTAACATCATATGCAGAGCACAGAATTCTGTCATTGAATGCTCATTACTGAAATTTTGGAGAATAAAGAACATGTGCTTTACCCTTCATAAGCCACATGAACACTTAAAACAAAAAGGAAAAAGGAAACAAAGCCCTAGACATCTCAAACTGGAAGCTACAGTGCAGGTAAAGACGCCCTGGCAACATTACTTCTCCCTTATTTGAGAATTTTTTGTTATTTGGCTGGTTTTTGTTTGGTTTTTCTGGGAGAACTGTAAATGTGTTTCATAGGTACTTATAATTTCAGTGTTTGTCTTGTCTTTTTTACACTTTGAAGGACAAAGACTTTTGATCAATAAAGAGTGTGACCTTGGAAGAAGAAGGAAGAAAGGCACAGAGAAATATATTCCAATATTTAATTGATAATCATCAACTGGGTGCTCAGCAGGAACAAAACAACTCATCCATCACTTTTCTTGCAGCTTAAATTTGGTGGATAGAGGAGGAAAATAGAAAATAGATAAAAGTCAGGATGTCTTAGTGATACATGCTATGTATCACTAAGACAGACTGGTGGGGTGAAAGTGTTGGAACTGGGGAGTTAGGAGCTGCAGTTTTAAGTGAAATTGTTTTTGAGGTGGATGCTACAGAAAAACATGTTAGGGTAGAGAGGGCCTCAGAAGCTGAAGAATTAAGAGTAGTGGATAGAAGAAAAAGACTGGTCTTATCCAGATGACCCAGGCCCTGTAGATCAGTCAAGTACTTGGCTTTCACTTCTGGGAGATGGAAGCTCCTGGAAGGCTTTGAGAACAGCAGCTGATGCTGTGACTGACCTATCCACCATTGAGATACATAGTCACATAAACAGCCTGATAATTCCTTGTGAAATACCATGTAATATATGTGTTATGATCATCATTTTGTAGAAGAAGACTTAAATGGATTCTATCTAAGGTCAAATATGTGGTAAGTAAGAAAGCCAGGGACATTATGAATTTTTCCTATGTCCCAACATTGTCCTCTTTAAAATTGGGGGAAAGATAGCCATAAGACTTATGCAATTGTGAAAATTAAATAAAAGTTTAAATGCAGAACCAACTGACAAAAGTACTTTAAGAATTCAGTAAATATTATTTTTTGTTTTTCCACAGTCATATACACAATAACAGAGTCAATACATAGAAAGAAGATCTACTCCATCTTTGGAGACTTCAAAATAGGCGGCACATCCTGCACTTCAGAGATTGTAGTGCCCGCTCCTCTGGATTTAGTTTCTTTATCTACATATGGACACTGTAAGCCTGCTCTCACAGGCATATTTCACATGTGACCTTCTTCACTAATTCTGAGATATTCTAGATGATTGTTACATAACCTCCTTATGCATAAGTATGCTTTCTTATGAAATGGAAATCAAGCAAACTCCAAAATGATACATCTGGTACCATTTTGAATATACCAAAGAGCTCAAAACAGTAGTCAGAGTAAGGACTTAAAGAAATTTTACTGAAATGTTAACAGTGATATCTTTCATAATGAAGAAAAAATTGCTTTCTTACAAGGAATTCTCTTATTTCTAGTGAATGCATCTGAAGAGTAGCTGTGTACACTCATACTTTTATCAGTTAACCTCCTACCTAGCCAATACTTTAGTATGAAACCAGCAATGAAACACAGGGCTAAGGAATATGCTTCTAGGGAGAAGAGTAAATGAAAGAAAATATACATAAAAGAAGAGGAGGAGGTTGAAGAGAAGTTGAGAAATGCTACAAAACTTTGGCTTTAACTTCACACCTGGAGCCAAGAATATCCAGTTACATGACTTGTCCTGAATAGGCATGTCCAGGAGCCCCTTTTGGCAGATCACTCTGGTGCCACCACATGCTGGTAATTTCAAAGACCATAATTAAATATTCATTAGTGCCACAAATTATTTCCTTTGTTTCCATCCCAAAGAGAAACATAGCTTTAATACACTCAAATATTTACCCAAGTTTATTCTTCATTTACACAACCAGTTCTAGGGAAAAGACAACCTTCCCTTCTTTGTAGATCTGCTCTCATTCAGTGATGTCTGTGGTGATTTATTTCTATAATCAATCACTGCTCACAAAATGAGGCACTAAAGGGAGTTCTCTTGGGTTTTGAGCTACTGCATTTGGTCACTTGACCTTGAGTTGTCTACAGGGTTGGTGATTTCAGCTGGATGTCTGCCTTAGTCTTGCTGACTTCTCCAGCACTGTGACTGTATTGTGGACCAAACTATATTTGCCTTGACCAGACAAACTCCATTTTACTCTGAGGCTGCATTTAATATAAGGTATACTTTTCCCATATGAAATCTACACTCTGTAATCCACCTCCTGCTAAGCACACTCTTTTTGGCAATGTGGAGTGGCTAAAAATGTTTCATTTATTCTGATACAATGTACTAATAAGAAATAATAATGTAATATGTTCACTTTATGGTTCTCATTTTTCTTGGGCAATATACCCGTACTGTACCCTAAACAGGGTCATTCTAACCCACTTCCTACATTGCTATGATTTTGACTTACTGGTAGCTTGCTGTTTGGAGCTATGAAAAAGGAACCTACCTTCTTTAAAGTGTCAAAGGGTGCAGAATTGACTTGGTTGCTGCTGCTTAGCCTCCTGGTGATTAAAGTTTCAAGCAGTGCTTCAACATAGACCTGGTGTTTCTTCTATGTTTCTAGGCCTCTTATTTTTTAAAAAAAATTTCACAGCTGTTTTTTTGTTCTATTTGTATCAATGACAAAATTGGAATTTTAATAGGAATTGTGTTAAGTATGTATAATGCTTTTGGTAGTTTGTACATTTTGACAATACTAATTCTGCCTAACTTAGAACATGGGATGTCTTTACAACTTCTAAGGTCTTCATCAATTTCTTTCTTTAGTGTTCTGTAGTTTTCATTCTAGAGGTCTTTCACCACTTTTGTTAAATTTGTCCCCAAATATATTATTTTCTTTCAGGCTATTGTGAAAGGGGATAGTTTTCCCAATTTCTCTTTCAGTTGATTCATCACTGATGTAAAGAAACACAATTTATGCATGTAAATTTTATATCCTTCTATGTTGTCAAATTTATTTATGAATTCTAGAAGTTTTCTAGTGGAAGTCTGGGGTGTTTCAAATACTGAATCATGTCATCAGCAATAAGAATGAATAGTTTGAGTTCTTTTAATCCTATTTATATTCATTTACTTTCTTTCTTCTTTCTAATTTCTCTGGCTAGAATCTCCAAGATTATGTTGAATAGGAATGGTAAATGAGAGCATTCCTGTCTTGTTCCAAGATTAGAGGAAATGCTTTCATTTCTTCTCCATTTAGAATGCTGTTGACCTTTAGTGTATATAGCTTTTACAATGTTGAGGTATGTTCCTACTACCCCTAGTTTTTCTGGTGAACATGCTGGGGATTTATTCTTGAAGACATACATAAGTTCCTTAAAAGTAATTTAAATAAATTGAATTTTTTCTGAGATATTATGTTGTTGATGTCTATTGATGTGGGGACAAGTGCATGGAGTACTCCATACATGGTGTACATTAAGGGTGTCTGAGTAGCAAACCACTTCCCTGTGCTAGGCTTGTGAGTGGCAAACCGCTTACCCCCTAGGCACAGCCCTGGGCATGAGGCCATGTGTTGCAGTCCCTGAGCTTGCTCCACGGCCCACTCCTCCTTGGTCGCTGCAAGGACATTTAGCAGAAATTGCATTGTTAGTTGCCTATAATCTGCTTAGCCACTGCCTGAGTATATATACATGGTAACTGCGCAATAAAATCAGACCTCCTTCCTGCTTGGTCTCCGGAGGTCTTGATTAGCGACTCCACAACCATACTCTCCTCTACCCTGTTGTGTGGACCTCCTCACTGAACAAGAGAGAGCCCATGCAGCTGGCACCCAAGCAGGGGTCTGAGGTAAGCCTATAAGACAGGGTGTGGCCCCTCACAAAGTGGTGAGAAAGGGAAATGGGGAACCTACAGAGTTCCATCACAGAGTTGCAGATGCAAGTGCTGACTCTCTTAGATACTAGAGGTTTAACCCTGAATAAGAGAGAAGCCCAGAAGTTCTGGGATATATATATATACACTAACCCTTGGATCAATGCTGCTGATGTTTCTGATTTTACTAAATGAAACAAGACAATGGCTTTTGTGCAGCAAGTTGAAGTGAAATGGGAATACTTTACAACTACAGTTTTTTTTCCTATTGTGACAGCCATTCAGCAAAGTTTAGAGGGCCCTGCAACAGACTCTTGTCATATAATGATGGCCCTGAGGGAAGAAGAGCCTGTGAAAGACAGACAGGGGGGGAAAAGGCAGGGACAAAAGTCTACCTCAAAGCAAGCAACCACAGCAGGCACTGGAAAGGGGAGGGGGAATCTACTTCAAAGCAAACAACCACAACAGCTGCAGGAGGGAGAGACATAGGAAATGTAACTCTAGCCTTCATGGTGTAGGAAGAGGTGACCACAAATGGTGCAGGTGTATCTTCTACTGACAGGCAAAGATTATATCCTTCACTGAGTCAATGGCAACTGGCTCCTTATGAGGCAATGCCAAAGCCAGCAAAGGACTATGACAGTTTGGAAATGACCAGGCTTCCAGACAGGTCCAAGCCATGGTCTCCCAGAAACCCATTCCATGAGGCCAAAGATCCTTTTGAAGATCTATGTAAGATAAGAGATGAAGAGTGGGGTAAGGGAGTACAACATGACCCCTACATCACAGTGTCCTGCCAATGGGTAGCCACATGCATTGGGTACCCTGAAGGAGTTAAAGAAGGCAGCAAAAGAGGATGGGCCCCAGGGGCCATTTGCAGAACAAATGGTCGAATCACTCAGTCTTGAACTTTATTACCCTCAAGACTGGAAAGACCTAGCCAGAGCTTCTCTTGAGCCTGCAACATTTTTTGAAGTGGAAGACATTTTTCTATGATGAATGTGAACAGCAGAGGTTATATAACCACACCACAAATGTTAAACTCCCAGCTGAATGCTTGCAGGGACAGGGAATCTACAGTTTCCCTGCAGTAAAAGCCACAAGCTCACTAAGTTATTTCAACCTGGTGTGACTCTATGCTCTGAGAAGCTGAAGGAAGTTAGCAGCTGTGGAAGGTACAGTGTCTGTACAGGGCTTAAGGCAGAGAGCCACTGAAGACTTGCCACAGTTTATTGACAGTAAAGAGGGATGTAGAAGGAAAGGTGTCTCATGAAGAAGCCAGGGTGGTCTTAGCCAAGGAATTGATCTGGGAAGGATTAAATAAGGAACATAGGGCAGCAGTGGCACCAGTACACAATGGCACACTGGATGACTGGATTTTGGCCACCCAGGATATAGGAACACAAGCATCTCTGCTAGCCTCAGCCATAGCAGCTACATAAAAGCAGGACTAAGGAGGTTTCCAACAGCTAGTCAGAGACTGCAAAGACGTGTACCCCTTTCTCCCATTGGCCCTTTACAGCTTGCTGTAGTAAATCCCCTAGAGTTAAAATCTAATGCTTTATGGCAAATGAATGTCACTCACTATGCAACTTTTGGATATTTAAAATACATTCATATAAACATTGATATCTATTCAGGCTGTTTAATGCCCACAGCCTCCACAAGAGAAACCACAGAAATGGTCATCTACCATCTACTTCAATGTTTTGGAATTATAGATGCTCTCATGTCTATTAAAACTGACAATGGGCCAGCCTATACTAACAAGACATTTCAAGCACATTGCAATGATTGGCATATACAGCACTTAACTGGGATCCCCTACAACCTTTATACTTGGGGCATCATACAAAGAATATACAAGGAATTAAAGACCATGCTATAAAACGGGGAAAATTATACCAAGTCCCCTCACAATGCCTTGAAAATAATCTTACTTTAAATTTTCTTTCAGTTTCAAAATTTCCTACAGAAATAGCAGCCCATAAGCATTGATCCCCCCCTCACAGGGCACTCCCATCTATTTATGTTCTCATGGAAGGATCCCATAAAAATGCATGGGATGGTCCAGGGCCCCTTCTAAACATGGGTGGAGGATTTACATATGTCAACAGGAGCCTTACTCCATCTGGGTGCCTGCCAGAAAGTCAAGCCCTGGACACTCAAAATCATAAACCAAGAAGATGAAGGATCTAACTCTGGAGGAGAAACCATAAAAGCAAAGGTCTCAACAATGCAAATGAACCTCATGTAAAGTAACCTGAGGTGACATTAAAGATCTTGTTGACCACGCCACCAGATTAGCTGCTTTGCCTGGTGGCAATCCCATCCCTGGGCCTATGATGATGGTCCTATTGTTTGCAATGCTCACTATTAACAGTGAACCCTCCTACCAGGTAAATTGAGTTTCGGTCACTAGGCCACCACCTTTAGCAGTTGCTAATTGGAAAGGGGCCTCTTGTCCAATAATTCAAACCTTATTGATCCTAAGTTATCCATTCAGGAGATAACCATACACCATCATTTCTATGCCTACTCTGCCTATTTGTTTCTCCATAGTGGATAATGAAACCTATAATCCAGGCTGTCCTATCTGTTTTGCTCATGCCAATGAAACTATTGTAGATAATTATAATAAGTCATATATTGTGCTATCTCTCCCGAACCTTAGAGTTATAGTTAATGCTATCTATAGCCATAGACTCCCCCATGGCAAATTCAAGAAGCCCTTGCTGCCAACATTCCCAACAACAATTTTTGGAAATCCCCCCTCAGATAATGATAGCATCCAATGGAATCAATGTGTCATGGCCATACATTATCTACTTGATAAGAGAAATTTCTCTGGGGAAGAACAATATATATGTGCCTGGGCAGGTGCAACTCTCTGGAATGTAACTGATGTGCCCAAAAAACATATGGGTTAACTGCTACAGTTACTGCTACAGTAACTGCTACACAGGACAAGCCATTATCAACCAGTATGCAGGAAATCAGTATGGCATGATGGATATCACATCAATATTGCTGGCTGATAGACCTGTCAAATGGGCAGCAGCCAGCTAGATAAATGGGTTGATATTGAGTCCAGACCCTGACCATGGATTTTCCTTCATGCCAAATTATACCCATACCCATTATGCACAAGTTGTGTTACATTACCCTTTGCCATGCTAATTATCAATGATACTAATGGCATAAATATCACTCATACAAAGATCCCTTATACAGTCAATACATCCTGCTGGCTCATAAATTGCCTAACCTCTGCTATGAAAGCTAAACGTATATTTATTCTCAGTGTGCCCCCAAGCAGTCCGGCTTCCACAGAACCTGTCCAGAGAGTGGAGGAGTCCATGGGACATGGAGATGAAGAATCTTCTGAAGGAGATCCTACACCAAGCCTCATCATCACTGGAATTATTGCCCTAGTAGCTGCCATCACTGCCACAGCCACTTACACTGCTTTGCTCTCTCAAGAGTATCCAGAATTCTCACGACTGTAAACAATTTGTGTACTGCCATGGCTGAAGCTTTTGCCATTCAAAATGATTTGAATAAACTCTCCCGAGCCACTATTTTAGTCATTCAGCAAGAACTAGACCTCCACTAGGAACTAGATATTCTGTTTATGTTGCAAAGGCTCACTTGTGACCCTGAATTTCATAGTATTTGTGTCACCCAATATACTGTATCTGAAAATGTAACCTACACTTCTCCAGTTTTTCTCAGTATATTAAGGGTGTTTGTTATGACTATTCATAAACTTACAAGGCAATTGTCAAAAATCAATGAGACTAAGGTGTCTATCTTGACAACCTTTTTCTTTTTTTCCAGGGGTTTGCTGAACATTGAAAAAACTGATAGCCAAATTAACTATTATTATAATGCTATTACCCTGGCCCTACTGTTCATAATAGTGATAATATTTTCTTGTGTTGTGAGATGCTTATGTAACCATGTAAAGGCCACTGGACAAAAAATAGCAATGCTGGCTGAAGTCCTTGCAGCACAGTCAGAGGGGGGAGATGTGGGGACAAGTTCATAGAGTACGGCATACATGGCATACCTTAAGGGCGTCTGAGTGTCAGGCCACTCCCCTCATGCTAGGTGTTTGAGTGGCAGGCCACTTACCCTGTAGGCACAGCCCTGGGTGTGAGGTCATGTGTTGCAGTCCCTGTGCTCGCTCCATAGCCCACTCTTCAATTGGTTGTTGCAAGAACAATTAGCAGAAATTGCATTGGTGGCTGCCTATAATATGCTTAGCTACTGCCTGAGTAACTGCACAATAAAATCAAACCTGCTTCCTGCTTGGTCTCTGGAAGTCTTGATTAACAACTCTGCAGCCACACTCTCCACTACCCTGGACCTCCTCGCTGGATGAGAGAGAACCCACGCATATTGACAGTAAAATTTGTATTATAAAAATTCATTACTAATTTGTTTTGTCTCTCTAAAGATGATTTCTGACCTTCATTCTCAGTTTTCTATATTTTCCATAGTTTTAAATTGTTTTACCTAGAAAAGTATATCTATAAAATTAATGGTGAGTTCCTTAATAGACACTTTAAAATACAGAAAGGCATTTGGGGAATGTTGTCAAGGGGTAAAAGAATAAAACTACCAAGTAAGTATCCCATATCCACAACTACATTCTTTCAAACGGGGAAAAAAATGAAGGTTATAAAGATATATACATCGCCCCAATGTTTATCAACATTAGACCTGTCCTCCAAGAAATACCAACTGTTAACTTCTCATACTGAAAAATAAATCAGCACACCAACATGTCATGAAATTTCAACCTTGTCCTGGCAAGGAAAAGTCACATACAAACAATTCTATTTTAATAAAATTATGGGTCATAAAACATAATTTTGCAATAGAATTTGATAAACAAAATCATAAAACCCAACCAGTTCATTGATATGGGATATAAAAATAACTGTAACATTAATAACATAATTTTGAAAAGATATATATAAAATATACTAAATTTTCATAATGAATTAAAATTAATTTGTTAGCAGTTTAAAATATAGTATAAATGTGAATTGATGTTTTAAAAATCACAATGTCAATGACAAAATACATACCAATAGGATGTATTAAGGCAAGTGGGAGAGAAATAAAAGCATTTCACTGTGAAAATCAATAAATCACATATTAAACAATTAAGAAAAATAGAGAAAACAATTATAAGAAATGTATAAAACCACTTACAAAATAGGAGTAGTGAGTTCTTCACTTTTAGAAATTTACTTGTTTATAAATGCATTTATTACAAAACACCAATCAAAACAAAAGCCTTTATTAACAGAATAAAATCTTTTTAAAAATTATAACTATATTTAGTCCATAGGACACTCTAAGGACACAAATAGACTGAAAACAAAAGAATATAAAACTGTTTCCCACAAAAGTGACCAAAAGAAAGCTGGGGTGGTCAAATTATGATATGCAAAACATAGTTTAACGCAAAAAGTTACATGAGATAAAATATATTTTAAATTTTAAAAAATTGAAAAGAGGCAAAGTAGAATATTTTGCAAAGGCACAGGAAACTTTCTTTAGGATGCTTTAGTTAGTAGAAATTTATGCAACTTAGTTTATACTTCCCAAATATAGAAAGTTAATATTGTCAGAATTGAATAAAGAAATAGAAATATCTTAATATAGGAGGCACAACACATATTTGCACAACACTGTTACAATATTATTCAGCAGAGACAACATGTTGCAAGCAAACCAAACATCCCTTGAAATGAGCAGCTGAGACAAATTGCAATATAGAAATTATAGAATTTTTAAAATTTTTTTTAATATTTATTTATTTTTAGTTTTCAGTCGACACAATATCTTTATTTTATTTTATGTGGTGCTGAGGATTGAATTCAGTGCCCCATGCATGCCAGGTGAGTGTGTTACCGCTTCAGCCACATCCCCAGCCCTAGAATATTTTTGAAGTCAAAAAGATAAGAAGAAAAATTATAAAAGCTATAGTAAAGATAAATCTTCAGTACATTGTGATACTAAATTAATCCAAAAAATAACAATATAAATACTGCAGAATTCTATTAAGATGATATATTTAATTTTTTAAAAAGCTTTTCTGAACAGAAATGAGGTTGATTTTTGTGATGGGAAGACAGAAATGAGCCTTTGATTACATGGAAATAGACTTTTTTTCTTTTTGAAATGTAAAATTTCCAAAGATATATTTTATGATAATTTGATTGAACTTTACTGAACAGTATACTTGAAATACTGGAGAAAGCAAGTTTTATTTTGTGGGTTTTGATCCCAGTTAAATTTTCAAACAATACATAAAACATAAACAGAATTGCAAAAATTTGGAAGCTATGTAAAATACTATGATTTTTATCCTATAAATAAGAACAAACTCATCAATCTATACATAATGTACATGCATGTAATTCCAGTTACTAGGAATTCTGAGGTAGAAGGATTACAAATTCAAGGCCATACTCAAAAACTCAGTAAGAACTTCTCTCCAAATATGAACTAAAAGGGACTGAGGATGTAGCTCATTATCAGAGCACCACTATATTTTATTGCCATTACATTCACATATAGAAGAATTCCATTAATATGTATATGGGTAGGATGAAAAGCAAATCAAGACAAAATATAAAAGTCAAGTGTAACAGGTGTAATTTTATACAAGCAAGTGAGATAACATATCATTTTATTGGCAATACAAAGAAGGATCATGCATGTCTTAATTGCAATTTACATTGTCCTAATTTGTAAAGCAATGGAAATTGCCATCTAATCATAAAATGGAATTAAAATCAAAAAAAATTAACCAATATGAGGAAACCTACTCTACAACATGGAACCTATTCTACAAAATAAAGAAAAAAAGTAACCAAAAAATGGTAAATAACCACAGATGTGTTATTTTGCAAACCTTTTTATTTAACTACAACTTACACCTAGGACTCTATATCCTCAAACAGCAGACATTGTGAATCTTGACATTCATTATATGGCAGATAATTTCACAGAAAATGTATGATAATTATTCAGAAAGATCTCAGCAAAGGGAAATTTAATAAATAAATATATAAATAATATTATAGAAACTACTTTATGATATTAATACATTACAATGGTTTTACCTAGAAGTATTCAGAAATATGCACATATTTCTTAGAGACTTAAAAACAGTGGACGAGCTGTCAAACCATGCACACCCTTACAAGTAAAGAGAGTGTTTTTTTGTTAATTTGAATTTACTGGGACATCATTGGGAGAAAAAGAAAATATTTAAAGAATTTGAAAACATGATACAGGGCAGTATATATTCTTCTATGATAACAATACAAAGAAACTGAAGCTTCTAAAAATATTTGCTGCCTAGCTTCTCAATCAACATATTGAAGTTTAATTTTCTCCTTGACATTTGGGCCTCTCAAATGTGCTTCTGGCATGTGTAGGCCACAACATTTTACATCATTGAATTTCTCTAAGTATGACTTATTGTAGTAAAGGATATATATCATGTCAAGAAAGGGGGAAACTAAAGATTAATAGAAATGTCATTAAAGTTTCTTGCCCATATCAAAAAATGCACGATCATTTTCCTTGAAAGCAAGAATGTAAATCCACTCATGCAGAGCAAGAACTCCCAAAATATATTCTGCAAGAAAGGGAACTTATTAACAATTAATTAGAAATCCTGAAGGAAATTTATGCTTACCCAGGAAGACCAGGTTTCCATAGTTCTCTAACATCACAACCCTCCATATATTCTGCTGAGTGAGCTCCAGTCATTCCCATTCTTCAGAGAAATCAGTGGCCACAGCCCTGAATGTCAACAGTTTCTGCAATAACAATGGGTAAATAAATAGCACACTGAGCAAGTGATCATTTACAGAATTTTTAAAATTATACTGAAGCAAAATAAAAATTAGTGGAATTGCTTTAATTATTTAATGCAATACTTGTAAACACAGTGATTCTCTGGATTATCTATCTCTGAGGGAAAAGAGTGACAAAAGTCTAAAAAGAGTATATACTCCAATTTTTATAGCAATTTATTTATATATTTTTAAAATTCTAATGTATTATATATGACAGCAGAGTGCATTACAATTCATATTACACATATAGAGCACAATTTTTCATATCTCTGGTTGTTTACAAAGTATATTCACACCACTCGTGTCTTCATATGTGTTCTTGGGGTAATAATATCCATCTCATTTCACCATCTATTTTACTCCTATGCCCCCTCCCTTCTCCTCCCATCCTTTTGCCCCATCTAGAGTTTGTCTAATCCTCCCATGCTCCCCCTGCCAACCCCATTATGAATCAGCTTCCTTATATCAGAGAAAATATTTGGCATTTTCTTTTGGGGGATTGGCTAGTTTCACTTAGCATTATATTCTCCAACTCCATCCATTTACCTGCAAATGACGTGATTTTATTCTCTTATTGCTGAATGATATTTCATTGTGTATGTATACCACATTTTCTTTATCCATTCATCTACTGAAGGACTTTTAGGTTGGTTCCATAGTTTAGCTATTATGAATTCTGCTGCTATAAACATTGATGTGGATGTGTCCCTGTAGTATGCTGTTTTTAAGCCCTTTGGGTATAGACTGAGGAGTGGGATAGCCAGGTCAAATGGTGGTTCCACTCCCAGTTTTCCAAGGAATCTCCATAGTGCTTCCCATATTGTTTGCAGCCCCACCAGCAATATATGAGTGTGCCTTTTCCCCATATCCTCATCCACACTTATTGTTGTTTGTGTTCTTAATAGCTGCCATTATGACTAAAATGAGATGAAATCTTAGAGTAGTTTTGATTTGCATTTTTTGTATATTTGTTGATTGTATATTATATTCTGAGGAGTGTCTGTTCAGTTCCTTGGCCCATTTATTGATTGGGCTATTTTGGGTTTTTGTTTGTTTTGTTTTGTTGCTGTTTTGTTGTTGGTGGTGATGGTGGTGTTTAGCTTTTTGAGTTCTTTGTATACCATAGAGATTAATGCTCTATCTAATGTGTGTGTGGTAAAAATTTGCTCCCATTCTGTATGCTCTCTATTCATGTTATTGATTGTTTCTTTTGCTGAGAAGCTTTGTAGTTTAAATCCATCCCATTTATTGATTCTTGATTTTAATTCTTGTGCTATGTGAGTCTTATTAAGGAAGTTGGGGCCTAATCTGATTTCATGGAGATTTGTGCCTACTTTTTCTTCCATTAGGCACAGTGTCTCTGGTTTAATTCCAAAGTTCTTGATCCACTTTGAGTTGGGTTTTGTGCATGGTGAGAGATATCTTATTCCAGTCAGAATTGCAGCTATTATTAATACAAACAACAGTAAGTGTTGGCAAGGATGTGGGGGGAAAGGTACACTCATACATTTCTGGTGGGACTGCAAATTGGTGCAGCCAATAAGGAAAGCAGTATGGAGATTTCTTGGGAAGTTGGGGATGGAACCACCGTTTGACCTAGCTATCCCTCTCCTTGGTCTATACCCAAAGGACTTAAAAACAGCATACTACAGGGACACAGCCACATCAATGTTTATACTCCACTTTTATAGTATAAAATGTAAAATTAAGGCATCAACATGAGAATATACATTTTATTCTATTGTATGTTTCATAAGATCAACTGTATATATTTCTCAGATGAGAATGTTATGGTGATTAAGATTGATAATTCTTAGATTTTAATTGTACAACAATGAATCAGAGATTTACTGAAATGCAGAGTTTAATTCAGTAATTCTTCAAGTCGGGGTCTGGTTTTCTGAATATGTAGCAAGTTATTCTAATATCTCTAGTTATTCTAATATCAGTGGTACAAGACAAACTTCTGAACTTCAATGAGGTAGACAATTAAAGAAAACATTTATTGATAAATTTGATTTGAAATATTTAGGAAATTTGGGTAAGTTATGAAAATAGCAAATAGTAATAAAAATCCTTCTTGGTTATTATAAATATGTACATATCACTCTAAGAGTTTTTCATATCTTGATTTATAAACCAAAAATAATGTAATAGCACTCATAGTGTGCATCTTTATGACATTTTATTAACCATCCAGAAAATGGTTGAGCTTGATTTTTTTTTTTTATAAATCTATAGTTTTATTGAGACAAAAACTGACAGTGTGTATGATTTGCATTGAAATAAAAATCTCATAGAAACTTAATACATGCCTAAAAAGATTTTACAATGTAACTCTAGATGCAGGTCTAGATGATATCAAGAACTTTTGGATTTCATGATTCAAGACAGCATTTTGGGTATCAATTAATTCATAATTTTTTTTCTTAAAAAAATTTAATGTGTTTAAAGTGAACCACTGCCCCAATATGAAAGCTAAACTCCTGAGACCAGGGCTTTTGAAACCACTCAACCTTTGAATTGACTTAATGAAACTTGTGCTGTCAGTGACTGAACTCTGCCACTAATGGTTTTAGAGTTCAAAGTTTAAAGCAGAGGCTAAACAGTTACCAACCCGAGTATGGGCCCTCCTCTTTCCCTACTCTTCCATTTCCTGTACCCCTTTGGCCCCTCCCCTGGTACTTCAGCCAGTGGCTTAGATGGACAAGCTGGTTTTATTTATAAGTTCATAATTGGAAAAGAAACAGTCTTTTGTCTAATTACAAGAATTAGCACCTCTAAGACAGAATAATCTGCCTATGTATACTCTTCAATAAAAGACCTTCCTACCTCAGTCAGTTTCTATCTCCAGAATGGCAGCTTTGGTAACTTAGGAACTGGCTTAGTCCTTTGTGGGGAACAACATTAACTCAGGCAGGAAACACCTTGGCTTATAGGTTTCAGGCATTCACAGCTTTTAAACAGCCTCTCACAGTCCTCATTTATGGTGCCAATGACTTTTTTTTAGTAAGGTAAAATATTCTGGACATAGAACCAAATCATTAGTTACTTGTTCTTTCCATTGTTTCACCCAGTCAGGCCCCAAATTTTAAAGAAAATATCCTATGCATCTCCCTTCTTCCCTGCCCAATCCCTCCCTCCCCAAATAATACACCAGTAATAGCCAAAAACTACACACACACTACCCTGTAAAAATGCAGAATTAACACTATTGGGAAGAAGGCTGTGGGTTGTGGAGATGCTCTTTGAAGATCAACAATATTTTTTGCCTTCCCACACACACAATTCTGCAAATTTTGTCCTTCATATAAGGCCCTTTGCTTTTCTCAATAAAGTGCAGAATGGGTTGCCTTGAAACACGCACCCCTTTCCCCTCCACTGGGATGGGTGTGCAGACTATACAGCTTGGAACGGCTTTAAAGCACTTGGGCTGTTGCAAGGCACAGAAACTGGACTGGCTCTTCAAAGGACATCTTCTCAAGCCACCTTTATGGTGTCAAGACAAGTAGAACTCCTTCCCTCCCCACTTAAGCCCAGTCACATGCTACAGGGGCTGGTACTCAGAAGACTTAATTCTTGTTATCTTTTTTATCATCATCCTCCAAGGGGTAGGAATGCCTCGTCAGCCTTTCCTCATAGAAGGATATGACAACCTGTGGACACTTGACATTGGCTTCTTTGGCAGGGACCAAGTCAGCCTCATCAGAGTTTTTCCATTTCATCAGGAACATGAGCTCTCCACTGGAGTCTGTAGCTCCAATAATCCGCTCCAGCTCCAAACCCCAGGCAAAGCCCCGTGGCTTTTCAGACTCTTCTTTTTTCTTCTTCAGTTTGCTCTCTTCTCCCTTATCCTCAGTATCCGAATCAGCTTTACGCTTGCTGCCCTCTGATTTATCTGTCTCATGTGCTGTTTTCTGGGACTGTAGAAACTCAGCAATGAGGTCAGGACAATCTAGGTTCTCTTCTGGCTCCCATGTATTGTCCTCATGTGAGAAACCCTTCCACTTTAGGAGGTACTCCACTTTGCCCTTTAAAACCTGACGATCCAGAACTTTTTCCACCACATATTCCTCTTCTTCTTCTTCTTCTAGTACCTCCTCTACTTTCTTCTTGTTTTGTTTTTTTCCCCATAGCACCTGCCAGCTTTCTGGTGTAAAGGGTGACACTGCTCAGAGCAGCGCCCAAGAGTCCAGAAAGAATCGCTACTGATGCTTCGCCTAGGGCCAGCCAAGGGAGTGGCGCCCAGGAAAGCAACAAGCGGGATGGCCACAGTGGAGCCCCTAGCTATAGCCGCGTACAGCAGGCCCCAGCCAAAGGCCCTACCCTCAGCCGAACCAAAGAGCCTCGCACTCTTCGCTGCCAGGCGCCTGCATCCTTGAGCTTGAATTTTATCCAAGTTTATTTGATCTGGAATTCAAAAGAAAAAAAAAAAAAAAAAACATTAAATTCAAAAGAAAGTGTGAATGTTAAAAATTTTCCAAAGCAGAGCAGTCATTTTAAATGAAAAGTATAATGGAAACCTGTTAAGGAGAAAAAAAAATTGAATTTATCAAATAGCATTTATATTTTATATAAACAAACATAAGTATCAACATTTTATACATCAAAAAAATATACAAATAAAAATTTTAAAATTTATTCAATTTTTAAAAATTATGCATCAATTTGGATATTGACACTTTAAAAAAGACACTATTGAGCCAGGTGCAGTGGAACACACATGCAGTTCAATGCAGTTCCAGTAACTCAGAAGGCTGTGATCCTAAGCAACTTAGCAAGACCCTGTCTCAGAATAATAATAATTAAAAAAAAAAAAGTTCTGGGGATGTGGTTCAATGGTTAAGCTCCTCTGAGTTCAGTCCCTGGTCAAAAAAAAAAGAGTACACTATTAAGGTTTACACATTTAAGAGTAGAAGATAAAAATAGGAGCTACAGTTTACTTTATGAATCTTGTGCATTCTTCAATTTCCTCAATTTTATGAATCTTGTACATTCTTCAAGGTTACTCATGATTTGTTTGAAGCTGTATTTTATAACTTTCAGATACTTGGAAAGATATAATTTTTGTTCATTTTACTAAAAAATACAAGCATGTGAGTGGGCTGTCTCTCATAGAAAATTTTGAAATTGAAAGAAAATATAAAGCAAATAATGTTTTGTTCAAGGCATCAGAGGGAATTTGGTATAATTTCCCCCTCTGTTTTGTAGCATGTCTTTAATTTCTTGTGTGTGCTTTCTATGATGCCTTGAGTCTGAGGGTTATAGGGGATTCCAGTTAAGTGCTGTATATGCCAATTGTGGCAAACTACTTGAAATGTCTTCCTAGTATAAGTTGGCCCGTTGTCAGTTTTAATAGACATAGGAACATCCATAATTCCAAAACATTTTAATAAATGAGAAATTGCTTTTTTGTGGTTTCTCCTGTGGAGGCTGTGGCCATTGCATAGCCTGAATAGATATTAATGACTACATGAATATATTTTAAATTTCCAAAATTTGCACAGTGAGTGACATCCATTTGCCATAAAGCATTAGATTTTAACTCTTGGGGATTCACTCCAGCAGGTTGTAAAGGGCCAATGGGGGGAAAGGGGTACACACTTTTGCAGTCTCTGACTAGCTGTTTGCAAGCCTCCTTATTCCTGCTTTTATGCAACTGCCATGGCTGAGGCCAGCAGAGATGCTTCAGCTGCTTGTGTCCCTATATCCTGGGTGACCAAAATCCAGTCATGCAGTGTGCCATTTCATACTGGCACCACTGCTGCTCTATGTTCCTTATTTAATCCTTCCCAGATCAATTCCTTGGCTAAGGCCACCTTGGCTCCTTCATGAGACATCTTCCCTTCTACTACCTTGTTTACTCTGTCAATAAACTGTGGCAAGTCTTCAGTGTCTTTTTGCCATAAGCCCTGTATAGAAACTGTACCTTCCCCAGCTAGCAACTTTCTCCAAGCTCTTAGAGCACAGAGCCACACCTGATCAAATTAATTTTGTGAGCCTGTGGCTTGTACTTCAGGGGAACTGTAGATTTCCTCTCCCTGAAAGCATGCAGCTGGGAGGTTAACATTTGAGGTGTGGTTACAATCCTCCTGCTGTTCACATTTATCATAGAAACATGCTTTCCACTTCAAAAATGTTGTGGGCTCAAGAGCTGCTCTGGCTAGGTCTTTCCAGTCTCAAGGGCAATTAATTTCAAGACTGAGTGATTTGAACATTTGCTCTGCAAAAGGCCCCTGGGGCCCATCCTCTTTTACTGCCTTCTTTAACTCCTTCAGGGTACCCAATGTGTGTGGATACCAAGTGGCAGGGTGCTGTGGTATGGGGGCTGTGTAGATTGGGAAGGCTTTTATTCCTTTACCACACTTTTTATCTCTTATCTTACATAAATCCTCAAAAGGATCTCTGGCTTCCTGGGAGACCATAGCTTGGGCCTGTCTGGGGGCCTGGTCATTTCTAAGCTGTCATAGTCCCTTGCTGGCTTTGGTGTTGCCTCATAAGGAGGCAGTTGCCATTGACTCAGGGAAGAATATAATCTTTGTCTGTCTTTGTAGCGACTAGTCAAGAAGTGGGCCACGGAGTAAGCACAGGGACTACAACAAATGGACTCATGCCCAGGGCTGTACCTACGGGGTAAGCAGTCTGCTGCTCATGTGCCTAGTCTGAGGGGAGTGGCCTGCCACTCAGATGCCATTAATGTATGCTATGTAGGCAGTACTCCATGCACTTGTCGCCACAAGCATGTTCAGAGGTACATGTATGTGACCTAGAGGTAAAATAAAATGAAAGCCTAGAAGACTGTGGTCTGCCTCAAGACCTCCAGTAACAAAGTCAATATCTATATTGAACAAAAGTGAGAGCTTCCATTCTCCAATGCGAGAGAAAAATAAACTAACAAAGAAAGAAAGAAGAGTTTCTGTACCAAAGTGCCACAGTCTGGCTGGGAAAATAACCAGAAGGTGACAAGCAACTTGTGAAGGTTGAAACAGCAGGATCAGCTTTATACAGGACAGCAGAGGTATATATATACCCAACTAATTACACACAGCTTAACTTAATTAACATCATCTAGATACAGCAGTCAGTCATTAAGGAATCCTCATCATCTTAATGGCTCACTGGCATTACTTCACAAACCACTCCTCCTGGCAAACTTCCAGGCGCCATCTTGACTTGATTTGCATCCCCTACATCTCCTCCCTTTTGTTTTATTAAACAACAAGTATGTGGCTTAGGGACCGTGCCTGTTTTAGGTTGTCCAATACTACATATGGTCCTTACCCATCATTGGATGGTCTGACCTCAAATCGTCAGCCTCCTGTCTTAGGTTGGTACCACTGTAATTAGATCTTACCCATCTTTGACTACCAGTCCAACATATTTAGCCATACTTGTGGATAATGACCATAGTGGTTTTTACACAAACACCATAAACAATCTGCTACAAGCAGAAGGAGGAGGATATAAAATGCCACGATATCAAGCCATTGACGGCTCCAAGTAAGAAGCCCTTGGAAAAATTGTACCACAGATGACACCATCAGCAAAGGTACCCTGGTACTAATTACAATTTGTTGTATCAGTTCATAATGCATATAAGTGATATACAGTCCAGGTAAGTTCCACAAGCAGCTTAAAGCAGAGGAATCCATTAATGCATCCATTTTCTCTTAAAGTAAATCGACTCTTTGATTGAGCATCACTTGTTGAGTTATATTATTCATTGATGCATCTGTTTATACAGTTTGTGTGATAGCTACTGCAGAAGCTGTTGCAGCAGCAGCAGAAACAGCAACAGCTGTGATGATGGTAGCTGTAATTCCGAAGTCTCAGCAACACTGGAAATCCCTCCACCCATCTCCTCACCAGCACTGGGACAAAGGCAGGAACTCTGGCAATGATGGCTAAAGAAAATAATGTAGCATTCCAGCAGGCATTAAGAAAACAACCTTCTGAACAATTTAGTACATTATCTCAAGGTTTTTTACATTTGAAATAGGCTTCAATGGTGCTCATTATTCATTAGCCTCCAGGTGTGGGAGAACCATTGTAGCTAAATTGGAGTTCTGGATATCAGCTGTTATGGATTTAAGACATTGCTAACCCTGCATTTATCCACAGGAATAGCGAGGAGTCCCGTGGCAGCACCTGCAGCAAATAGGGAAAAAACTGACGACTCATTAGTTATTGGCATTGGAAATGGCCAAACTTCAGGGGCGCCAGGTGCATCCTTTGCTGCTGGCCGCAGCATCCTCGGGCAGCCCCATGGCGGGGGTGGGGGGGGGGCCGGGGAAGGGCCTGTGGCCGCCACTGCCACCAGCTGGAAAGTCCCCGCTGTGCCCGCAACTGGCTCATGCAAGCAGCAGCCGCCGCACTGCTTCACGCACCCTCCGGTGATGAAAAGAGATTAATAGCAGCCTTTTGTTGTAGCACTTTGCCCTGATAGTCCTTCCTCCTCTGAACTTTCTTCCTCTTTCTGACTAGAGTTCCTGGGTTTTCATCAACGTATGCCCTAACTGTTCTTGGTTTTACTGAGGTGCCTCCTTCCCTTAGCAATTTACTTAACACCCCCTCGGTCTGACCTTCCCTAACTTCTGATCCCATATTTCCATAACAAAGACAATACAACACACCAAGACAAAACAAGACAAAAACACACTGTATCAATCTTCTCCATTTTCTTGAAATGGCCATCCTTCCTCTCACCCTATCTGCTTCTAGGGATGAGCAACTTTCCTTGTCACTCACCCCCTAGTGTCCCGGGGCTCCCCTGTATGGGCCACCATTTGCCGCAGTCTGGCTGGGCAAATAACTGGAAGGTGACAAGCAACTTGTGAAGGTTGAAACAGTGGGAGCCGCTTTATTATGGGACAGCATAATTATATATACCCAACTAATTACACACAGCTTAACTTAATTAACATCATCTAGATACAGCAGTCAGTCATTAAGGAATCCTCATCATCTTAATGGCTCTCTAGCATTACTTCACAAACCACTCCTCCTGGCAAACTGCCAGGTGCCATCTTGATTTCATTTGCATCCCCTACACCAAAGAGACTGATTTCTGTAGATTATTTAGAAAGATCCTACCAATATTCTTAATGATTAATGGAAAGCAATTAAAATTATAGAAAAAAATCTGACAGAGTATTTAAACCAGCAATAGTTAAAACACCTGTAATTGAGGAGGTTGTTATGAAGTGTCAATTGGCATACAAGGACACTTCATCACTACTGTCATATTGGTAGCCAAATCAAAATAAAGTAAAATGTAATGCATAATGTCTGTCAACTCTGAAAATACACCACTTCATGTAATTTTTAAACTGTACATATTTTCCATGCCCTGTAATTGAAAATAGGTTATTTCTATAGACTTTCATTAGCATCCTAGAGAATTAAACTTTTCTAGTTTTTCTGTTCTTTTAGAACTCATTAACTTATTAGGGGCAATGAATGTGCATTACACTTAGTCTTTCAACTTAAAGATGTTGGAATTTCCAGACATAAATTGAATAAAGGATGGTTTAGTTCCTTAGCAATATCTAATGATCCCAAAATAGCCACAGTGGAAATTTAGGATACCAAGACTTTCTGATGTTTACTTTTCAAAAAGTAATTTTTTTCAACACTGCAGGTTATGAATTCATGGCATGATTTAGATGAAAATATAGAATAAAAGTAAAGGCTCTGATATATATATATATTCATATGAACATATATATTTTATAGTTAAAATTGACTATTGTAAGAGGAATAGGAAATAAAGTAGTTAAAATATTCTAAACACAAAAGTGAAAGTTAAGGAAGTAAATGTCTGCAAGTTCTAAATATCAGGTACTTTGGGAGGAAAATTCAAGGCAGCTCCTGACCTGGACCACACACCTGAAAACCAATAACATGTTCTTACTCCTTCTCTAGCCTTCTTTCTTAGAAGAGATTGTCTACTGTTTGCAAATATGCTTTTAAAGGAATAATAACAACTATGTCCTCAAGAACCTTCCTTTGTAGGCTCAAGAGTATTTTAACTAGAAGTCACTGAGTGCAGACCACTCTACGTCCCTACTTTTTTTGTACCAGGAATTGAACTCAGGACACTCAACCACTGAGCCACATTCCCAGCCCTATTTTGTATTTTATTTAGAGACAGGGTTTCACTGAGTTCCTTACTGCCTCACCTTTGCTGAGGCTGGCTTTGAATTCATGATACTCCTACATGAATTCAAAACAGATATGTTTTGACTACAAAGCAGATATGTCAGATCCCCAGTTAAAGTCAGAACATTCTGACACCTTAGACATTCTGCCATCCCCATTTTTAATTATTAAGGGAAATTAGATACTCCTGCCTCTGCCTCTGCAGCTACTGGGATTATAGGGAAACACCACTACACCTGGACACAATTTTATTTATATAAATTTAAATTTAAAAGTATCCACTATTGAATGAGTAAAAATAATCAAACTCAGTGAGTTTTTGTTGTTTTGTATTAAGGATTGAATCAAGAGTAATTTTAAAATTTATCACTAACCAATGTATGTAGTCCTTATTTTTTATTTCAAGACAGGGTCTCCTATCCACTATTGAATGAGTAAAAATAATCAAACTCAGTGAGTTTTTGTTGTTTTGTATTAAGGATTGAATCAAGAGTAATTTTAAAATTTATCACTAACCAATGTATGTAGTCCTTATTTTTTATTTCAAGACAGGGTCTCCCTAAGCTTCTGAATCTTATCTCAAATTTGTGATCCTCCTGAATTTTCCACCTGAGTAGCTGGCATTATAAGACAAACACAACCCTACATACCTTGCCAAACTCAGTGTTTATATTTACAGGAGACAATAAATGTGTAAAGCAATTATATTTCATACCTCTGGATGAAAAACAAAAGTAACTTTTTCAGAAAACTTACATATTGTGTTCTTTTTACCTTCATGTAGCATTTCATTTACTAAAAAATAAATCATATGTGAATAATTTTATAATTTGTCAAAATTTACTTCACTTGATTTAGTACTTAACTCCAATATGCCAATCATAATATCTATGATTCGCTGTCACAAGTCTTCAAGAAAGAGAAACTGATGATTTGGTAAATTTTAAATCCATCAAGTCAACTGCCATAAAATTTTTAAGAACTGATCCTTTTTCTGCAGCCATAACGGGAGGTAAATTTTTCCTATTTACTTTCTCTGGTAGACTTTCAAAAGTTTAGCCATGGAAAACCACTTGAAATCAACACTCAAAAGAACATACATGAAAGGCCACCTATAAACTCTCTGGGGAAGAAAAAAGAACAGTAAAAATTAAATAATATAACACCTACTTTTTTTAAAAAATCCAACTCTATTCTGTTGCACTGAAAATATTTCCTTATGTTTGAAGGTCTAATAAGGAAATGTATTTTTTTTTTCAGTTAGGGACATTTTGAAGCTGAAAATAGGTGAAGAAATCTTTTGAAGGTGAGAAGACCATGGGGAAAAAAATGTTGACTACAAAACAGATATGTCAAATCCCCAGTTAAATTCAGGACATTCTGAAACCTTAGACATTCTGTCATCCCCATTTTTAATTACTAAAGGTCATCGTGGATGCTAGTCCACTCTAATGGGTATGAGTTTTCCATAAAATTTAGTTCACAGCTCAGCAAATATCCAGAGAGAAAAGTAAACTGTGTATTCTCTTTTAACACAAGGAACCAATTTGGGTCCCCAAATATATATATTTATAAAATGGAGGTCATGGGGGCACCAGGGTTGTGGCTCAGAGGTAGAGCACTCACCTACCATGTGTGAGACACTGGGTTCCATCCTCAGCACCACATAAAAATATAATAAAATATTGTGTCCACCCAAAAACTAAAAAATAAATATTTTTTTTGAAAAATGTTTAAAAATGGAGGCCATAAGGAAAATGTGTATGTCCAAAATGTTACATATGTAGATGAATTGGGAAATGGGATATTTCTCTTAGTCTGAAGGTAATCAGTTGTTCCCTGAGTCTCCACTCCAATCCTCAGACTTTCTTATCAAAAGACATGGTGAGGAGAATGATGGTCTATAGACAAACTAAGAGAAACACCCCGTGGGTGACATGTGTCATCTCCAGAAAGTTTTGAAATTCAGTACCAGGAAAAAAGAAAGGACGGTGGATAAGAAAAAGAATAAATATTTGGTTCTAGTGAGCTTTTTATTTCTGTGATATATGTAGCTAAAATAACAATACAGAAGAGAGACATTTATTTTAGCTCACAGGTTCAGAGTACTCAGTTCAAGGCAGACTTAACCCAAGAGAGAAACATGGAAGAAGGGTATGAAGAACAGCAATTAAGATGACAGTCCAGTAGCAGAAAAGGAAAAAGGTGCTGAGAGAAGTCAATTATATTATGGGCAAACCCATTGACCTACTTCCTCCAACTAGTTCCACTTCCCAGAAATCCATTCAGTTGTTCCACTGAAGATGTGAAGTCCTCCCTCATGAACCAATCATTGTATAAAAGCCCACTTTCAATTTTGCTTCAAATGGGGGCCATGATTTCAAAATTTGTGATTTGGGGGGAATTCCAGATACAAATCAAAACAGTTGTCAAGGATATTCTTAAAAGGTGAATGCGCCAAATTGAGACAAATGAAGAGGCAAAAAAGATGTTTTAAAGAAGAGTATGATGATTATTCTCTGCTTTCCATCCATGATAAATACTAACCCCCCAAAAACAAATATTTTCAAAAGTATAATGCATCACATAGGGGAAATGATAATTAAAATACTGTGCCAGCTTCAAATATTGCATGGGGGAAAATGTTAATGATACTGTCAACTGCAAAGGAATAACTGATATTTGAGAATTTGTGAAGGAAACTCAAAAACAAAGAATTTGTTGGCAGCCTTGTAAACAACCACAATGACAGAACAAGGTGTTACTTTCGAGATACTGCCTATTATTGTGGAAGAACCAGAGAAAATAAATAACCCTGGGGAGATAGAAACACTAATATTCTATATTAACAAAAGTACTCTTGCACAGGCAGCACACACATGAAGTTGGCTTCTTCTATAATGAATTTTTGTGTACTCTACAAAAACTGTATACAGAGATGCCCAGTGATGGCTCTTTGTAGCGACAGAATTCCCAGGGGTTTCAGCTGCTGGCTGATTTTCTATTCCATAGTCCAGATGGGTCAAATGGCCATAATGCTACAGGATTAAACTTAGATTAACTGAATCTGAAGCTGAATTTAGGCAGAACTCAATCCTTCCACAGCTGATTCTCCCTGTTTCCAGCAAACCGATCTCACAATCTCAAAGAGTTCAGTCTGGTATTTCTATGTTTTCTAGCATTTTAAGTATTTTATCACCTTCCTAGAATTTTTGCATGACCTGGGGTTCAGTGTGTGACACAGGTACCAGCAGAGCCATCTAGGCTTCATAAGCAGAGGAGACTCCAGAGCTCTAGAGGCAGAGAGACAGAGTTCTTTGATATCATGGAAGGAAACTCATACTTGCTGACTGCAGGCTTGATTGGACAGTTACCACACAGAATCCATGATTGGACAGAGTTTCAGGACCCATACAGGCAGTGACAGGCGATGCAGTCCAAAGCTTGGCTGAATAATGTCAGAATGACACACTTTTTGCTGCAGTTTTTTTCAGTCAGTTTCATGCTTTTAATGGGGCCTTTGCATTTTGGAACAGTTTCACTTTGGACTTAAGGGGCTGGCACAATTTTCTCCCCTTTTTATTTATTGTGCTTCTCTTTGTATCTTCCTTCTTGACATGGAGTCATGTGTGTGTATGTTTGTTTGTGTGTGTGTGTGTGTGTATGTGTGTGTGTGTTACATAACAAACTTAGGGTTCGAGGAAGCCAACTCTGGCTACTCTGGAAAGGAGGGAGCAAGTTGAGGCTGCTGGCAGCATAAACAAGGCTACCAACACTTTCCCTCTCAGTCTATTTTCATGAAACAAGGACGCCCCCAAGTGGGATACAAGTCTTGCAGACATACGAAAGTCAACGTTATAAAGTAGAAACACTTTTAAAGGAGAAAAAAGGAAAGAAAAAAATACTTTAGATAGCTCAGATGAAGAACACTTTTTTTCTTTTTTTCAGTTTTATTGATTTTATTTTTTTAAATACATGAGAGCGAAATGCATTACAATTCCTATTACACATATACATTACAATTTTTTGTATGTTTGCATATAGAATATGTTCACACAAATTCATGCCTTTATACATTCACTTTGTTTTTTGTGATTTTTTTGCATTACAATTCTTATTACACATATACACCACAGTTTTTCATATCTCTGTTTGTATATAAGTATGTTGACACCCAATTCGAGTCTTCATACATCTACTCTGGATAATGATGTCATCATATTCCACTGCCCTTGCTAATCCCCTGCCCCCTCCCTTTCCCTTCAACCCCTCTTCCCTATCTAGAATTCATCTAATCTCCCATGTTCCCCCACCCTACTCCACTATGAGTCAGCCTCCTTCTAGCCGAGAAAACATTTGGCATTTGTTTTGGGGGGATAGGCTAACTTCACTTAGCATTATCTTCTCCATTGCCATCCATTTACCTACAAATGCCATGATTTTATTCTTTTTTAATGCTGAGTAAAATTTCATTGTGTACATATGCCACATTTTTTTTCATCCATTGATCCACTGAGGGGCATCTATGTTGGCTCCACAGTTTAGCTATTGTGAATAGACCCACATTTTAAGAAGAAATTTTGTTTGCAGAAAAATGCACATGTTTATAAGCTCTGGAACTGGACTCTGATTGATGAACTGTAGCTCTGAAATGAATCAGTCCCTGGTGATGGGGCATGAGGATATAAGGATTATACTCTGAGAACCCAACATCCCCTCCTGTTCTATAATATTTCTTTTATTTATTTATTTTTTAGTTGTAGTTGGACACAATATCTTTATTTATTTTACTTATTTTTATGTGGTGCTGAGGATCAAACCCAGGGCCTCCCACATGCTAGGAAAGTGCTCTGTTGCTGAGCCACAACCTTATATCCTGTCCTATAATGTTTCAAAAAAGGAAAATGAAGCATATTCAAAGAAGAGATTGATAAACTCAACTCCATTAATATGGAGATAAGTTCCTGAAAATGTAGGATGGATCAAAAAGAGACTATTTTACCTGTGAGAAAATGTTTGTATAGGTGAATAAATTAAAATGAATTGTCTATAAAATATGCAAAAGATGATAAATGGAGTAAATATACAAATTAATTAGACACAAGAAAATTATGAAAATCTAATTTTAAGAAGATGAGAGACTTAATAGGAAAAAATGCTCAGTGTCATAGATTATCACCAAAAAAAATAATAATCACATAAAATAAGTAAGTGTAAATGCTCATAAGGAATTAGCACATGTTCATAAGTGATCAGATGGTTGATACATTTTATTGATATTTACTAACAAATATGATTTTTATCAATTATATGTTTATATAACTTTTAACCCAAATGTGTAAAGTATTCATGAAACATTAATATTTGGAGACACATAATGAAGACACTGTAAATTTCATGAAAAGACAAACTTGAAAGTATTCAAGTTTCATAAACAGTTTAATGAATAAATTGGGGACACTAAATCCACAGCAGCATATTACCATGTGTTCAAAAGCCTGAGGCAAAAAAAAATGTTAAAAAAAAGAAACAAAAAACTTTTGACAGAATGATTATGGTAAGAATAAGTTACTGAAAACTCAAAAGAAATACAACCAAACAAAATAATGATTCTTGAGAAATACATGGTAAAATTATTAGTAACAAAAGTGTCACAAGACTGCCATCAGATCAGTGGGCAAAAGGTAGATGAGATCAGTGAGATCAGTGAATGATGATAAGATAAAATACACTAGATTGTAAAATATCCAATAGTTTGGACAATGGGCCCCACTCAACCACACCAGGAGGCTAACCAGAGGACATAATAGTGAGCACCATCAAGACCTATTTTGACTGTAAAAGACCTTGAGTCTCACAAGTGGGAACATTTCCAACCAATTCCTTTGTCCCAGAGGTGGAAAATGAAAGGAGGTAAACCCAGATAGAAATTACAGGAAGGATAATGGGTTACAGAAAGGAGGATGGAAGTGAACCTGGATGATAGCCAGGGTGACTTCTTTTTTCTTTAGTTGTTGATAAACCTTTATTTAATTATTTATTTATATGCAGTGTTCAGAATTGAACCCAGTGCCTCACACATGCTATGCAAGTGTTTTACCACTGAGCCACAACCTCAGATCCAAGACATTTTTTTGTTGTTGTTGTTATTTTTTAACCTTTATTAATTTTATTTTTTGAATACATGAAAGTGGAATGCATTACAATTTTTATTACACATATGGAATACAATTTTTCACATCTTTGTATATAGAGTATGTTCATGCCAATTCATGCCTTTATACATGTACTTTGTTTTTTTGTTTTTGTTTTTTTTTGCATTATAATTCTTATTACACATATATACAATTTTCCATATCTCTGTTTATATATAAAGTATGTTGACACCCAATTCAAGTCTTCATACATGTACTTTGGATAATGATTTCAATCACATTCCACCACCCTTTCTAATCCCCTGCCCCCTCCCTTTCCCTCCCACCCTCTTCCCTATCTAGAATTTATCTAATCCTTCCATGCTCCCCCTCCCTACCCCACTATGAGTCAACCTCCTTATATCACAGAAAACATTTGACATTTGTTTTTTGGGGATTGGCTAACTTCACTTAGCATTATCTTCTCCAATGACATCCATTTACCTGCAAATGTCATGATTTTATTCTCTTTTAATGCTGAGTAAAATTTTATTGTGTATATGTGCCACATTTTGTTATCCCTTCATCCACTGAGGGACATCTAGGTTGGCTTCACAGTTTAGCTATTGTGAATTGTGCTGCTATAAACATTCATGTGGTTGTGCCCCTATAGTATGCTTTTTTTTAAGTGCTTTGGGTATAGTCCGAGGAGAGGGATAGCTGGGTCAAATGGTGGTTCCATTCCCAGATTTCCAAGGAATCTCCATACTGCTTTCCATATTGGCTGCACCAATTTGCAGTCCCACCAGCAATGTATGAGTGTACCTTTTTCTCTACATCCTCTCCAACACTTATTGTTGTTTGTCTTCATAATAGCTGCCATTCTGACTGGAGTGAGATGATATATTAGAGTTGTTTTGATTTGCATTTCTCTGATTGCTAGAGATTATGAGCATTTTTTCTTATATTTGTCAATTGATTGTATATCTTCTGAGAAGTGTCTGTTCAGTTACTTAGCTTATTTGTTGATTGCACTGGAGAAAAGATAACACCTTCAACAACTGGTGCTGGGAAAACTGGAAATCCATATGCAACGAAATGAAATTAAACCCCTATCTCTCACCATGCAAAAAAAAAAAAAAAAAAACTTAACTCAAAAATTGATCAAGGACCTAGGAATTAAACCAGAGGCTCTGCGTCTAATAGAAGAAAAAGTAGGCCCTAATCTTCATCATGTGGGATTAGGCCCCAACTTCCTTAATGAGACTCCTATAGCACAAGAATTAAAACCAAGAATCAATTAATGGGATGGAATCAAACTAAAAAGTTTCTTCTCTGCAAAAGAAACAATCTGTGAGGTGAGCATGGAGCCTACATCCTGGGAGCAAATTTTTACCCCTCACACATCAGATAGAACATTAATCTCTAGGGTATATAAAGACCTCAAAAAGCTAAGCACCAGGATGTCTTTTTTAATACCTATTTTACACAGATTTTTATCCATTCTCTGCCCAGAACCATAAATAAACTCCAAAGCTGGCACACCAAAAATGGGCTTTTGTGTTATCAGACCACTCTCTCATGGTGGGAATGCTCCCTCTTCTTGCTTAAATAAATTCTGCTCTTTTTACACTTCCCTTCCATGATTGTCCATGGATTTTTCTTTCTTTTTAAAAAATTTGTTCTAATTAGTTACACATGACTGTAGAATGCATTCTTTATTTATTCTAATTATTATACATTATACGTGACAGTAGAATGTACTTTGACACATCATACATGAACAAAGTATGATTTCTCATTCTACTGATTATACATTGCTGAGAGCCATAGCCAAGTAGGAATGACACATGGCAATTTCCTTGTCAGCCTACCCAATGTTGCTTAGAGGGAGGACTCTCCATTGTGGAAATGGGCTTGCCTTGGACCCAGGTCATTTGCAGTGACATTACATGAATGTTTGAGAGTTTGGGTTGAAAGGTGACCCTGCTCAGGGATTAGGGTGGATCCGGGTTTAGGGTGGATCTGGGTTTAGGGTGGATCCTGCTGGGAATAGGGCTGTTCCAGGTTTAGGGTGGATCCTGCTGGGAATAGGGCGTATCCTGCTGCCTCAGGAGCCTGCTCCTGGAGTTCCTGTGGAGTTCTCGTGGGTTTCTGAGAGTATTTGGTACGCAGAGCCCGGTGGAGGGTGAATTTTCCCAGAACGTGCATGTAGAGTGCCGGTGAGAGTTCCGGAATAAAGAATTGCTGTTTACAAGGCGGTGTGGTGGCCTGGTTATTTTGTGCCCAGCCAGACTGCGGCAATACATGATGTAGAATCTCATTGGTCTTCTAGTCATATATGTACATAGGGTAATAATGTGTGCTTCATTCTGAAATCTTTCCTACCCTCACACCCACTCCCTTCCCTTTTCCCCTCTACCTCATCCAAAGTAACTCTATTTATTCTTCCATAGCCTCCCCTTGTTGTGAGTTAGCATCCACATATCAGAAAAAAAAAATATTTAGCCTTTTGTTTTTTAGAGATTGGATTATTTCACTTAGCATGATATTCTCCAGTTTTATTCCTTTACCAGAAATGCCATCACTTCATTCTTCTTTAAAGCTGAGTAACATTCTATTGTGTATATATATACCACATTTATCCATTCATCTTTTGAAGGACAACTAGCTTGTTTCCACACCTTGGCTATTGTGAGTTGAGCTGCTGTAAATATTGATGTGGCTGCATCACTATAGTAATATGATGTTTTTAAGTCCTTTGGGTATAAAGCAAGGAGTGTGGAAACTGGGTCAAATTGTGGTTCCATTCCAGGTTTTCTGATGAATCTCCATACTGTTTTCCAGAGTGGTTGCACCAATTTGTATGAGTGTACATTTCCCCCCATATCCCTGCCAACATCTATTGTTATTGTATTCTTGATAATTTCTATACTGATTGGAATGAGATAGAATCTCAGTGTAGTTTTAATTTACATTTCTCTATTGCTAGAGATGTCAAACTTTTTATGTATTTGTTTATTGATTGCATTTCTTCTGTGAAGTGTTTTTTCCCAAATACTTATCCCATTTATTGATTGGTTATTTGTTGTTTTGCTGTTAAAATTTTGAGTTCTTTAAATATTCTAGACATTAATGCTCCATCTGAGGTGGATGTAGTAAAAATATTCTTCCATTCTCTGGCTACTCTCTTCACATTATTGATTGTTTCTTGTTATGTGGAGAAGCTTTTTAGTTTGATTCCATCTCATTTATTGATTGTTGATTTTACTTCTTGTGCTTTACGTGGCTTGTTAAAGAAATCAGTTTTCTGTTCTAGTGCCTAAGTCCCTGATCCACTTTGAGTTGAATTTTGTTCAGGCTAAGAGATACAAGTTCAATTTTACTTTGTTCCATATGCATTTTCAGTTTTCCAATCACCATTTGTTAAAGAGGCTATCTTTTCTCCAATGCAATGTGTTTGGTGCATTTTTCTAGGATAAGATAATTGTATTTATGTGGGTTTTTCTCTGTGTCTTCTGTTCTGTACAATTGATCTACATGTCTGGTGTCAATACCATGCCATTTTTGTTACTTCAGCTGTGTAGTATAATTGAAGCTCAGGCATTGTGATGCCTTCTCCTTTACTTGTCTTGAAAATTATTTCTTTTGCTATTTTAGGTCTCTTCTTACTCCAAATGAATTCAATGATTAATTTTCTATTTCCATGAAGAATATTACTAGGTTATTAACAGGAATTGTATTAAATCTGTATAACATGTTTGGTAGTATGGCCATTTTGACAATGTCAGTTTTGCCTATCTGTGATCATGAGAGGTATTTCCATCTTGATAGGTCTTCTTCAATTTTTTGTCTATAATACTTTTCATTGTAGAGGTCTTTCACCTCTTTTGTTAGATTGATTCCCAGTATTTTGTTTTATTTTTTTAATATTATTATGAATGGAGAAGTTTTTCTACTTCCTATTTTAGTGGATTTATTACTGATGTATAGGCATGCATTAGATTTATGGGTGTTAATTTTATATCATGGTACTTTGCTGAATTAATTCATTAGTTCTACAAGTTTTCTGGTGAAATATTTTGGATCTCCTAAATGTATAATTATGTCATTATCAAATAATGATTGTTTAAATGTTTCTTTTACTTTTTGTATCCCCTTAATTTCTTTATTCTTCCTAAAGTTTTTGGCTAAAATTTCGAGGAACAGAAGTGGTGAAAGAGGGCATCCTTGTATTGTTTCAGTTCTTAGAAGTAATGCTTTCAACTTTTCTCCATTTAGAATGATGTTGGCATTAGGTTAGGCATATATAGCTTTTGTAATGTTGAAGTTTGTTCCTGCTATTCTTAGTTTTTCCAGTGTTTTGTGATTGAAAGGGTGTTCTATTTTGTCTATTTTTTTCTGTACCTATGGAAATGATCATACAATTTTTGTCTTTAAGACTATTGATGAGATTATTTTTTTCATTGATTTTATTCTTTATAATAGTGACACAAGAAATCAGAGGACATTGTTGAAGTGAAGTATTTAGTCTCATTTCAAAACTCTGGTTTCACCAGAACTGCCAACAATCCATGTGTTTATCTAACTGGAGTCTCCATGGGTATTTAGATTCACATTATTTAAACATAGCCTTACTTAATTTAAAGAATTATCTTGGCTTCTTCAGAGTATATTACTCCATCCACTCACATACTTAAAGAATAAATTGAAATCTTAAATCACAAAATAAAAATTTAAATACTTGGACAAACTGGAAATATAAGGCACCAAAATTTTACAAAAGAGACAACAGAAAAAAATAAATCAGGACAGTAGCCTGTTGTATTTACAGTTCACAAAAAACAGATGCATGAAAATAGATATATTCCCAAACTCAGGGAAAACTCTCATTGTAAAGTTGTAACCCTACATAGTTCACACCTATGCAGTAAGTAAGAAAATCCTAAGCAATTAAGAAAAAAATTCTGTGAGCATCACACACTAGCTTCCATATACACAACGTGAAAATTCTCCCTTTTCCAGGGTCACAATTCTAATCATAAAATAAGAATATAGAAAAAGCAAGTTTAAGGTTCTGAACTATAATGTCTTTTACCGCCCCCACAACCATTTCTTTTTTTAATATTTATTTTTTTAGGTATAGATGGACACAACACAATACCTTTATTTTTATGTGGTGCTGAGGATCAAACCCAGGTCCCGCCCACCCTAGGCTAGCACTCTACTGCTGAGCCACAATACCAGCCCCCCACAACCATTTCTAACAACAAATTTGCAGAACATCAACAACATTCCTAACAATTGGTTACCCAATAATTCATTTTTGACACTTGTCAGTCCAGATGCCACAAGCCCAGGGTTCAAACCTGCAGTCTTTCATCTGGTTCAGATATCAGTAATAAGCCCCAGAATATCACCTATACTGCTTATTAACTTTCTATAAATTACTGCACCCTACAATTACCCATCCATGTTCAATAATTTTATGTAACTACCAGAATAGAAAAAAAAACTTTACTTATGCATACCAGCTTCTTATAATTCAAGAAGTCAACAAATAGTTTACAAAGAGAAGTGATGCACAGGGTATATAGAAAGGTACATAAGAAAATGGGGCAGGGAGCTGGGTGTGGTGGTGCAAGGCTATAATCCTGGCAGCTCTGGAAATCTGAAGTAGGAGAATTGAAAGTTCAAAGCCAGTCTCATAAAAAATGAGGTGTTAAGCAATACAGTGAGATCCTGTCTAAATAAAATACAGTGGTTGAGTGCCCTTGAGTTCAATCCCCAGTACACCCCCCACCCCCAAAAAAATGGACCAGGGGAAGAAAAAAGATGGCAGATTAGCAGGAAGTGACAGTTCTCAAAGCTAAATGACTCAGGACTCAAATAGCAAGGAAACTACTTCTCTTGGAGGTGAGTGAAAGGAAAATCACACTACTGATACTCAATATCAGATGCAAAGCCTTAAATCCTGGAAATGTTAGCATACATAAGATTAGGCTGAGGAACAGAATTTGACCTGAGCACCAGGCAGGAGTTGGGGGTAGCAGAAAAATACACTGTGTGAAAAGTTCTATAAGTGCTGAAATATATTGGCTTGGGGAACCCTAGGATCAGAGGTGCAACATTGATTTCTAAATTCATTCTATAATGTTCAGATAGAATGCAGGGGAGTATCTATTTTTTTGTATTTTCTAAGACTTGCTTTGTGGCATAACATTGTCTATTTTGGAGAAGAATTCATATACTTCTTAGAAGAAAGTGTATTTGCTTCTTCATGAATGCAATATTCTATATATGTCTGTGAATTATAACTTATTAATTATATTATTACTGAGTTTACAGTTTCTTTGTTTAGCTTTTGTTTGGAAGACCTATCCAGTGGTGAGAGAGGTGTATTAAAGCCACCTAGTATTATTTTGTTGTGGTCTATTTGTTTCTTGTAGTTAAGAAGGGTTTGTTTGATATACATAGATGTCCCATTGTTTGGGGCATAGATATGTATGGTTATTATGTCTTGTTGATGTATGAATACCTTCACCAATATGAAATGTCCTTATTTATCCCCTTTCACTAGCTTTGGTTAAGTCCACTTTATCTGATGTGAGGATGGAAACTCTTACTTGTTTTAGTGGTCCATGTGAGTGATATGTTATTTTCACCCTTTCACCTTCAGCCTGTCAATGTCTTTTCCAGTGAGATGAGTCTCTTAAAGGCAACATATTGTTGAGTCTTTTTTTATCCCATATTTCAATCCATGTCTTTTATTGATGAGTTTAAGCCATTCACATTCAAGGTTATTATTGAAATATGATTTGCATTCCCAGTAATTTTGGTTTATTTTTGGTTTTTAACTTGACTTGGTTTCTCCTTTGGTTGGTCTTTCCTTTACAGTATTCCCTCCATTTGCTTATTTTTATTGTTGTTTTTCACTTTCTCTTCATGCAATATTTTGCTGAGAATGCTCTGTAGTGCAAACTTTTTCACTGTAAATTCTTTTAAATTTTGTTTATCATGAAAAGTTTTTATTTCATCATCAAATCTGAAGCTTAATTTTGCTGGATATGATTCTTGGTTGGCATCAATTTTCTTTCAGAGCTTGGTATATGTTGTTCCAGAAACTTTTGGCTTTGAGGATGTGAGTTAGAAAATCTGCTGAGATATAAATTTATCTCCCCCTATATGTGTGATCTGATTCCTCTCTCTTGTCGCCATTAAGATGCTATTCTTATTCTGTATGCTAGGCATTTTCATTATAATGTGTGTTGGTGTAGATATGCTGGAGTTTTCTACATTTGGTGTCCTGTTAGCCTTTTGTATATGGTTTTCTAACTCATTTTTCATGTTTGGGAAATTTCCTGACATTATTTTATTGAAGAGATTGTGAATTCCCTTGGTTTGAATCTCTGTGCCTTTATCTATCCCAATCAATCTTAGATTTGGTCTTTTGATGCTATCCCACAATTCTTGATTTTCTGTTTATGGTTTCCTACCATCTTCACTCTGTGGTCAACTTTCAAAATTATATATTTTGTCTTCATATCTGATGCTGTCTTCCAAGTAATCTATTCTGTTGGTGATGCTTTTTATTGAGTTTTTTATTTCACTTATTGTTTCTTTAATTTCAAAGATTTCTGATTCTTTTTTCAGAATCTCTATCTCTTTCTTGAAGTAATCTTTTGATACTCGTATTTGCTCCCTTATCTTTGTTGATGTGCTCATTTTTTGCCTGTATTTGCTTGTTTATGTCATTCTTTAATTTGCAGATCATTTGAATTATGTACATTTTGAAGTCCTTCTTTGATATTTCATCAGCTGTACTGTCCATGGATTTTATTATTTTAGTACCTTGGCTTATTAGAGTCATTCCTTCCTTGTTTTTTCATGTTTTCTATGTGTCTTTCTTTTTTGAAGAGCAGATCTGAGGTATTGCTCTTTCTACCCTACAATCTTATAGTGTCCCTAGAGATTACTTGTACCTCACCTTGGTGTTAGGCTTCTAGTCTCCAGCTGGTGCCCCATGATAAACATTACCACAACTAAAGATGATGGTGGCAATAGAAGTGGTTAATCAAGATAGCCTTGGGGGGTCCCAAGGTGACTGCAACCAGTTTCAGAGATGGGGCTGAAAGGGTAGGTTGACTGTTTAGATATTCAGCTGCCTCCTGGCCCTATCTGTTGTCCCAAGGTAGAGGCTACTATGTGGGGAGGGCTATGGTGATGGCTGCAGTGTCCCAAGATGGAGGTGGGCTGGACCTGGGCTCTGGTGTGGGTCTGCCAGTTGGCAGGGCATTCTGGCATCTAACCTTTGCCTAGGTTAACCTGTGGATTGGCAGAGCTATCTTAGGTCTGAGCCTTGGCTCTGGCTTGGGTATCCCAGTTGGCAGGAATAGTCTCAACTGACTCTTAAGAGCAGAGAGTAATAAGATCAATTTTACCAGCTTGGTCTTGAACATCTAGCAAAAGACAGTCATAACAAAAATACAGCCAGGCCTGGATATTTATGAAAAAAGAAAAAACAGAGGTTAAGATGTATACTTGTGTCAATCTCACAGGCCTGATGTCCCCTAACTTCTGAGGGCTTTTTTGGTGTTTTTGATGTTGTTATTGTTGTTGTTTAGGGTTTTATTTATCCCTGCCTACAAATATTATACTGACCTCTGTACATTAATTTTTCTTACTTCTCTAACTGATATTTCCCTCCATGACAAAATACTATCCATTCCAATAACAGCACACACTAGACCAGAACAGCCCCCAAATTATTCCCTTACTCATAATGCTAAAAAACATTCACCAAGATTAAAGAATTCTACTTCACAGCATGTGTATTAAATTCCTATGTGTTATTATCTGGGCCCATCCAAATACTATATAATGCCTTCCAAAATGTATATTATGTCAAATGAAAAAAATTGTATTTTGCAGCTTATATCAATTGAACCCTATGGCAGAGCACAGAACAAACTGTTATGATTCTCAAAAGGCTCCCTGTAAAATTAGAAGAACTGTGACAGAAAACACCTTCTTCAGCATTCATGCAAGACTTGCTAAGGCATTTAAAGCATGGTGATATAATTTATCATGTTGTTAATAGCTGGCATTGTTGGTTTGTCTGGCATCTTTGTCTCAGCCTCCACAGCAGCAATGGCCTTACACCAAGAGGTCCAAATAATGCATTATCTTCAGCCATTTCATAAGATTTATGCTGAAATCTGGCAAACTCAAGTACATATTGAGCAGGAAATTTGGAGTAAGGTCCAGGAACTAAAAGATTCTGTTATATGGCTAAGGTAACAAGTACAAGATTTACAGTGGACTCAGAGACTCCAATGCCATTATAATACTACTTACTTTTGTGTTACTAGATTTATATACAATAACACTGATATTCAATGTCAAAGTGTTCACAATCATCTTATGGGACATGATTCTTTTCATAATGCTTCTTTAGATGTGTTAAAATTAGAATCTCAGGTCCTGGCCATGGTAAATGCCAAAACACCTACTTTTGATAATGAAGAATTGGGGGCAATTTCCTCTTTTAACTATTTTAAGTACTTTTCTACACATATAGGTGGATTACTAGTCTTAACTATACTGTTAATTGTATCTCTGCTCTTATTTTTTTATAATAAATTGAGCAGGATTGAAATGACTAAACCACCAGGAAAATATGGTCCCAAGATTAATTATGCTTACTATGCTCCAAAGGAACCAGATCCCTAAAATTAGGGGAAGAACATCTCAAATCTGATTGGGCCTTAATTAAGAATAGTAGAGTATTCAGTTATATTACATACCAAAACCATTTTCTTAGCACTAACAGTTTAGTTATTCTCCTCATTTTATGCTAGAATTATTCTGCTAACACTAGTAAGCTAATTATTATTCATTCTATAGGCTACGATTGTTTCCCCTAACCTAACAAATTAGTTAATTTTCACATAATATTATAGTGTTTTTCTTTCCCTATTTTAGCATTACATTTGCTTAATAAAGTAATCAGTTTAGTCACATCTGCCAGAAGACATCTCAAAGTAAATTTCCTCCTGCCACTCACTGCCTGATCTTTTGGAATAACATAAAAAGAAATGACATCACTCTCATTCACAATAGTTTTGGAACTCCCCCCCATATCCCCCTCTGCATGACTCTATATTCATTTCTAGGACTCTGAAAGGAAGCTCACTTCCCTACATCACCCCCCTCCCATAAAAAAAAAGCAGTGAGAGACCTTCAACTCCAATTCTTTTCTTCCTTCAGAGTCTGGAATGTTATATAGGAAAAATGAAAAACCCCAAGATAGTGTGGCTTGGGAAAAGGGAGTGCAAATTAAGCTATACATTGACAGTTTTCATCTCTTTCAAGATAAATCCCTTTTAGATGCTGACAACTGGTGGAGAGAAAGTGTTTTATCAAACCCAGAATGATATCCTTTGTAAACACTAATCTATTCCAAGATAAATTTTTTCTAGGTGCTGGCCACAGACCCCTCAACCCAAAAACCCTAATTACTTAGTGCCCAAACTGACAGTCTCACTAAATCACCTCTCAGTATAATCTATTTAAGTCCAGACTCCTCCTTTGGCCAATGGCTCATTTTCTACCAGGAGAGTGGGTGCATTGCTATGGATGTAATCCCATTCCTAAATTAAAGATTTTGATAATCCATTAACTTTGCATCCAGCCTGATTTTTTGAACCTAACACT
The DNA here is from genome assembly GCF_047511675.1 of Marmota flaviventris. NCBI lineage: Eukaryota > Metazoa > Chordata > Mammalia > Rodentia > Sciuridae > Marmota > Marmota flaviventris. The sequence goes on along the minus strand of NC_092516.1, from coordinate 39,980,079 downwards.
TTTGTTATTTTTTGAATGTGTACTGATTGAGAAATTATGGATATTTATATATTTATGCTTTTGTGCACATACTTGTTTTAGCTTTTAGCATTTCCTTAAGATAGCTTTTTTTTGTTGTTGTTGTTCTTATTTAGTGCTAAATATTTTTAATTTTTAAAAAAATTTTTAATCATTTTTTTTTATTTTTTGGAAGAATAGTCTTTGATTAGAGAATGTTGGATATACTTCCTCTTGGCTGTTTCACAACTCTGGTTTTTTTTTTTTCTACTTCTCTCTTTCTTCTTGCCAAGAGTCAAACCCTACTGCTCTCTCTCACTCTTCCTTTAACTATTTTACTTCCATTTTTAATTTGTTTTGTTTTGTTCTTCTTGCCTCTTAAAAACACATCCCATGTCACCTCTGCCTATACCTAACTCACCTTTGAATCTACAAACCCTTTACTACTGCCCCATCTCTTCTTCTTTTCCTCTTAAAGAATTCTATCTTTAACTGGATACATATACATAGTCATATATTCTTATTTTTCTCATTTCTACCATTTATTTAAAAGCAGTTATTTTTCCTGGATCAATATCTCAAAGACTATTATAGTTGATTTGTATATGTTAATTTTGTTTTGTAAGCTTTTATTTCTATTCAATATATTTTATTTTTGTCTTTTATTTGTTTTTTTCTAGTTTTATTTTATTTTTGTTTTTATTGTTTTTTTCTCTCTCTCACTTGTCAGTTTCCTTTGACCCTCCTTCTCCCTTTTCATCCATTAACAGTAAACCTGTAATTTTGTCTCTTCCACTCCTTATTTAAATTTTGACTTTTTTTTTGCTCCTTCTCCCTCAGAATCATCACATCCTACATCACTTCTGTTATGTCTCTGGTTACCATGTCAATTTTAAATCCTTAGGTAAACTTACTATTTTCATCATGGGCAATAACTGATCATATCACTCCAGAGTATTGTAACAATCAACAATGTAGATTTCACTGCTGCAAGAGCTATTTATTTGAATGCTGTAAATTGTTTGCATAGTTTTTTTCTTCCTTTCATTGTTGTTTTTTTTTCTTCTGCCTACTCCCAATTGTGAGATACTGGAAAGATTTCTGGACACTATAATTCCCTAAGGTAGAAACCCTGCTGTTTCAAAATCAACTTTTAAATGGGTAGACATAAAAATAACATTAAAAAATCAAAGAAACCAAACAAACAAACCAAAATATGTCAAAAACAGACTCCATCAACATGAAAGTGGAAGAAATGGGAGAAAGAATTTACAATGTTCATAATTAAACTGATTTGTGAGTTAAAGGATGATGTAAGGAAGCAAATATAGGTAACAAAAGATCTCTTCAATAAAAAGACATTCTGGAAATAAACAGAAATTCTCAAAATGAAAGAATCAATAAGTCTAATAAAAAAAAATCATTGGAATGTATCATCAGAAGCCTAGATGATCTGGAAGACAGTCTCAGTCAATGAAGACAAAATATATAATCTGAAAAAATAAAGTTGAGCACAAAAAAAAATGTTAAAAGATTATAAAGAGAACTACCAAGAAATATGGGAGAACATGAAAAGACCAAACTTAAACACTGATATTTCTAATATTTCCCACTTCCGCCTTGGTGTTTTATGTGCTCCTCTTTATGACAAAGGCTCAGAGATACAAACCAAAGGAAAGCATAATCTTTTCAATGAAATAATGTCTGGAGATTTCCCAAACCTTAAGAATAAAATGGAAAATCAAATACCAGAAGCTTACAGGACCATAAAAATACAAAATTACAACATATCCACACAAAGACACATTATTATGAAGAAGTCTAATATACAGAATAAGGATAGAACTCTAAAGGCTGCCAGAGGGGGTGAAAAACTCAAGTAACATTTAGAGGGAAACCAATTTGAATCTCAGCTTATTTTTAAACCCAGAAAGAGCTAGGAGGTCTTACAATAATATATACCAAGCATTGAAAGAAAATGGATGAAAGCCAAGAGTACTATACCCTGAAAAACTAAATTTCAGATTTGATTATGAAATAAAAACCTTACATAACAAACAAAAGCTAAAAGAGTTCACAATCAAATGCCTAAAATTAAAAAATAACATTCTAAATAAAAGATTTCATGAAGAAGAAATGTATTAAAATGAAATTCAGCAAAGAGATGAACTACACTAGAATAATCAATCAAAAAAAGTTATTTTACAGTATAAATCAGACAAAAATGTGTTTGCTCTAATCTAACCCATGTGGTTGAAATGTAGCCATTTTGGACATCCCTCAACATCTCCCCTTTTGTTATAACTCTTCCTTTAATAATACCTATAAAGTATGTAATCTAATCATGATTATAGCCTTTTTTTTCAACTTCACAATTTTAAGTTAGTAAATTGCATAGATTGTAACTCAAAATACCTCCTATCAGAACAAGGGGCAGTGCTGCATTAAAGATAAAACCCTAGGCAGACCTCAGGCCCAGTGTGTTTGCTTGGCAATTTTTTTCTTTTCTTTTCTTTTTTTTTTACCATATCCTTTTACAGAAGTAACTTTTTCCTTTCTGGGAAGCTTTTGTATGCATGTCTAATTTCTTACAGCACTGATATTTCTAATATTTCCCACTTCCACCTTGATGTTTTATGTGCTCCTCTCTATGAATGTAAGAGGGATCCTTTTCATACTTTGAACATAAAAATTGCTGCTCTAGAACTGTGGCTTATTTGAAAACTGACTTTTATTTTCCCTTTTTCCTCCACTACTCCCAAACCATAGGGGTAAAAAGATTAACTTTCTGTCTGTTCTAGACCATGTCATGTACCACAGATCATTTACCACAGGAACAAAGAAAACCAGACTTCAGACCTGGCATCCAGGTCTGTATTAAGTTTTCTTAAGTTTCTCTCTTAAGAATATAATTAAATTTTGACTTGTGACAAGGTATAGTTGGAGTGTAGATATTGAATCACCTGTAAAGATCCACTATCCCCTGTCAGAATCACAGCCTCTGGAATAGAAGTCCCCTGCTTCTCCTTTGGTATCAAAACAATAAAATCTCTTTTTGCTTTTTTCTCAAAACATCGTTCACATTATTGGATCAACATCAGGAACAAAGATCAAGTTTTCATTATAAAATTTGGTGACTCTAAATGGACTCAAGATATGGTGACTCTAAAGAGACCTGAGATTGTCCTTCCTCCAGGCTTCTTGGGCAGGTCTGGCACTCTGAGAAACCCTGCTTCTCTACTGAGAATGTAAGATGGCTGATAAGTCTACTGATAGCTGACAGCTGGAGACGTAGGACAGGTAAGTTTTCCTCAGGTTAAACTGGAAAAGTAGTTTGTTTAAGTAAATGAAGGGACTGAAAAGCCTTTCCCTACATTGCTAAGGTTCCTTTGGCTTCAGAGAACTGCTCCCTTCTCTCCCGGAATGGCATGGGTTTCTCCACCATTGATCTACTCTGAGAAATAAAGAAAGTTAAAGCAGTAAAATCAAAACATAGTGGACATGTGGTAATCTCCTCCAGTGTGCACATTGAGACTGCTCATTCCACAAATCCAGTCCCCTTCAGGGGAACATCTTGTTTATCTTTATGTGGATATCTTGGGCACAATTGGGGTAGGAATTATAGTTAAGTTTGAGTAGGGAACCTAAGAGATTTTCCACCAAGTAGTCTGTTGTAAAGGTCCCCTTCTGTTGGCCCTGGTTTGGGGAATCCACTCTGGTTAATTGACTCTGTGTCCTTGTTTGAATGCCATGAACAACTAAGTGCAAATGAATTAAAATGCTTTGTTATTTGAAAAGAACATAGTTAGACATTTAATAATGTAGTAAAATAGATAAATAAAGGAAATATCTGGAAAGACCAGGGTTTCAGTATATTTGAAAAAAAACAGTACAAAATGAGTGACCTCTGGGAGGAAAAGAGTGACAAGGAATGCTAAAGATGACAGTATTTAAAATATGAGTCCCTTAAATTACTCAAGATTATTTTATATTGTCCCTCCCTGGCTAAATGACCTAATCTGTGCCAATGTAAAGTTTAGGCAAGAACTGCACAAACAGGGTTCTGGGTCACTTAAAGGTAACCAGTCAGGCACAGGGCAAAACAACCAGGGGCCAGGCTGCCAGCAAATGTCACCATCTAGATCATAGTGAAAAAAAATATTAAACTATAGCAGGGTTGGAACTGAATTCACAGGTTCAATACCTGAACATAGAAATGTCCAAGTCCCCACAGCAAGTTGTGGCTCCTTCCAACCAATACTTGCCCCCTATACACAATACATAAACTGCAGACTTACCATTTCATGGCTTCTGCTGTTTCTAAGCACTATCTCTACAAATCCTTCACCTCCTGAAGGTGAGACTGAATGAAGCTTTGACAAAGCCACACAGATATCAGATAACCTCAGGATGGATTTAGAGCTTTGCAATAACTAGACAAAAAAATCTTTTAGATGATGCAGTTCACCTCATTATCTGTGCCTCTGGTAAAATAAATCTCATTCCATCAATCCTGAATGAACCAAATTTCTGGCTCAGATTCCACTAGCCCCGAGTAGCAGGTGAAAAAAATTCAAAGTCTGGCTGCAGAACACAAAACTGAAAAAATATTCTTGTCTACAATTCTCAGAGACAGCTGAAATTTTTAATTCATGATTAAGACTAATTTAGGCTATTCTAGCCTCATGTTGGCTCCTTCAGGCATATGTTCTGTTTACTTGGTGACTCTGCTTCTGAGAAAGAGTTGGTTGTCCCCTTGGGGTCTTTCATTCTCCTCCCCATGGCATCTTATCCTTCTTAAGTCTAATATAGGCTTGTTCTCATGGAGTCAGTGGAGTTTTTAAAGGAAAATCAGAAGTATTCTGTTGAGGGCCACAGCCAAGTCGGGATGACACACGGCATTTTGCCAGAAGGGAGGGGTTGAGAGGTGATGCCAATGAGCCATTGAGATGATGATGGTTATGTTAAGCTGTGTATTCAATTGTATATAGACCTTTACTGTCCAGCAATAGGGCGGCTCTAGCTGCCTCGAGCACCCGCTACTTTGGAGTTCCCATTGAGTTCTTGAGGGGACTGAGCGGAGCCCATGGGAGAGGTGGGAGAGTTCCCAGGGAGTGTGCGTGGAGTGCTGGTGGAGTTCGGGCAAAAAAAAGTTTCCTGTTTGAACACACAAGTGCTTTGGGCTGATGGGTGATATGTGCCCAGCCAGACTGCAGCATTTGGTGGCCCGTGCGGGGGTGCCTGAAGCTTGAGGGTAAGTAAAATTGCTCGTCCCTGAAGGAGAGCAAGAGAATGGGTGACAATTTCAAAACACAATGTGTTCTTGTTTTGATTTGTTTTGTTTTTGTTTCAAGCTGCCTGTCCCTAGAACTTTCTCAGGCAAACTGGGGAAAATGGTTGGCTCAAGGTTTGAAGTTGTTTGCCCCTGAGATAGAGATAGAAACAGACCACGAATATACATTTCAAGAAAATAGGAAAATTGATACAATGTATTTTTGTTCCATTTTGGTTTCATTCTGTTTCGGTTTTGTTTTGTGTTATCTTTATAGTAGAAATATGGGATCAGAAAGTAGTAAAAAACAAACCAAAAGAGTGTTAAGTAAATTGTCAGAGGTTCAGATTATGGTAGAAAACAAGTTAGATCAAGCAAAAGAGAAGGTCTCTCAAGCTAGTCAGACAGAGGAAGAAAATTTAAAGGAAGAAGGGCCATCAAGAGGGGAAAAGTTACAACAGGAGGCTGCTACTAACAACTTTCTACCACCAGAGGATGTAAGTGTCCAACCAAGAGCTCCACCTATGAAGACAACATATGCTGGGGGCCCCCAACCCCCATAGTTGATAGATGGGATCCTGAGACAGGACCCCAAAGATTAGCATGCCCTGTACTTGCACAGGCAGGAGTGCAGCGAATTCACCATGCTTTAGATTTCAAAACAGTGAAGCAGTTAAGGAGGCTGTAACAACCTATGGTCCCCAAGCACCCTTCACTGTAAACATGGTCGAATCCATTACCAACTTGGACATGACACCAGCAGATTGGACTAGAATGTGTACAGCTGTGCTAAATGGAGGGCAATATTTGTTATGGAAGGTTGCAAATGAGGAATTTTGCACGGAGACGGCTAGGAGAAATGCAGCAGCCGGTTATCCTCAAAGAAATCCAGATATGTTGCTAGGAAAAGGACCTTATGAGGATCAGCTGCAACAAATTGCATATGATCCTGCCATATACTCAGAAATTTATACAGATGTGGTTAGGGCATGGAAGACTTTACAAGGACATGGAGATTTACAAGGTCAATTATCTAAGGTAATACAAGGAGCTAATGAACCTTACGCTGAATTTGTAGATAGGATTATTCAAATATCTACTAGAGTTTGGGGGGGATACAGAGCAAGCAATGCCATTAATTAAACAGCTAGACTTTGAACAAGCAAATCATTGGTGCAAACAGGCCATTAGACCATGGAAACATGAAGATTTAAACACATATATTAAATTATGTAGAGACATTAATGAACAAGGGCAAGTCTTGGCAGCTGCAGTACAACAGGATTTAGATGCCAGGCCAAAAACATGCTACAATTGTGAACAAACAGGACATTTTAAAAGGACTTGCCCCATAGGAGGAGGGTTTAACAAAACTACATATCAAAGGGGTAGAATACCGTGTATTTGCCCATGATGCTGTAGAGGGAGACAGTGGGCTAATGAATGCCATTCTCAAACCACCATAGAGGGTACTCCATTATCAAAAAATGCACAAGGACCAGGTGTTTACCCACGATATCATGAAGAAAGGCATTGGGCTCCATTGCCAAAAAATGGACAGAGGGGCCCAATGCTCCGGGCCCATGACCACAAATATATTGGGCACTGGAGGAACCCAGCAACACCATCAGCGTAGTGCCCAGGACACATTATCCATTAGATCCCTCATCAGACAAACCAGAAGGGAGTGCAGGGTTGGACAACTGTGCCTCCAGCAGAGCAGTACTAACTTCAGAGATGGGAGTTCAAATCATTCCCACAGGAGTAAAAGGACATCTTCCCAAAGGAATAGTAGGCTTATTATTGGGATGCAGTTCTTCTACTCTAAAAGGACTTATAATAAGTCCTGGGGTAATTGGTCCTGATTATGAAGGTGAAATAAAAATTATAGCCATTTCTCCAAGGGGTATATCAGTAATTTCACCAGGAGATAGAATAGCACAGTTATTAATAATACCCAGCCTACATGATAAATTTTCCAGTTGTACTATAGAAAGAGGTTCCAGGGGATTAGGCTCCACAGGTGTAGATTGGGCTATGCTATCTTTAAATTTAGATTCTCACCCAGTGCTAAAACTAAATATTCAAAGACATGAATTTAATGGGCTACTGGACACAGGTGCAGACCTTAGCATTATCTCTCATCAAGAATGGCCAAAACATTGGCCATTACAACAAGCCACTCAAATGCTTCAAGGCCTAGGAGTGCTGAATAATCCCCATAGAAGTGCAATGGTATTAGATTGGAAGGCTCCTGAAGGATGTGAAGGAACTATACAGCCATATGTATTGGATCATCTTCCTATAAATTTATGGGGACGAGATGTCCTAGATCAATTAGTTTTGACATTAACAAATATCATCAATCCAAATGCACCCACTATTATGGCTAGACAAGGTTTTAGGAAAGGAAAAAGATTAAGAGAACAAGAACAAGGTATAGCAGCACCAATACAAATAGATCAAGGAACAGACAGACATGGATTGGGTTTTCAGGAGGGGTCATTGAGACAATAAAAATTACTTGGAAATCAGAAAAACCAGTATGGGTTCTTCAGTGGCCCCTGACTAAAGAAAAGATACAAGCAGCCCATGACCTGTTCCAACAACAATTAGCGGAAGGACATATACAACCTTCCGTATCTCCCCATAATACTCCCATTCTTTTTTTTTTTAATTTTTTATTGTGGGTTGTTCAAAACATTACAAATTTCTTGACATATCATATTCCACACTTTGATTCAAGTGGGTTATGAACTCCCACCTTCAACCCATACACAGATTGCAGAATCACATCAGTTACACATCCATTGATTTACAAATTGCCATACTAGTGTCTGTTGTGCTCCGCTGCCTTTCCCATCCTCCACCCTCCCCCCTCCCCACCTCTCCCCTCCCCTCCCCTCCTCTCTCTCTACCCCCTCCACTGTATAACCCTGAGGGTCTCCTTCCATTACCATGCAATTTCCCTTCTCTCTCTCTTTCCCTCCCACCTCTCATCCCTGTTAAATGTTAATCTTCTTCTCCTGCTCTTCGTCCCTACTCTGTTCTTAGTTATTCTCCTTATATCAAAGAAGACATTTGGCATTTGTTTTTTAGGGATCGGCTAGCTTCACTTAGCATAATCTGCTCTAATGCCATCCATTTCCCTGTAAATTCTATGATTTTGTCATTTTTTAATGCAGAGTAATACTCCATTGTGTATAAATGCCACATTTTTTTTATCCATTCATCTATTGAAGGGCATCTAGGTTGGTTCCACAGTCTAGCTATTGTGAACTGTGCTGCTATGAACATCGATGTAGCAGTGTCCCTGTAGCATGCTCTTTTTAGGTCTTTAGGGAATAGACCAAGAAGGGGAATAGCTGGGTCAAATGGTGGTTCCATTTCCAGCTTTCCCAGGAATCTCCATACTGCTTTCCAAATTGGCTGCACCAATTTGCAGTCCCACCAGCAATATACAAGAGTACCCTTTTCCCCACATCCTATTAATAACCTAGACCTAATTGACGTATATAGAGTATACCACCCAACATCAAGCAGTTACACTTTTTTCTCAGCAGCACATGGATCCTTCTCAAAAATAGATCATATATTATGTCACAGGGCAACTCTTAGACAATATAAAGGAGTAGAGATAATACCATGCATCTTATCTGATCATAATGGAATGAAACTGAAAATCAACAATAAAAGAAGGAAGGAAAAAGCATACATCACTTGGAGAATGAACAAGAAGGAAATTAAAAAATTCTTAGAGATAAATTAAAACACAGACACAACATATCGGAATCTATGGGACACATTGAAAGCAGTTCTAAGAGGAAAATTCATTGCTTGGAGTTCATTCCTTAAAAAAAGAAAAAACTAACAAATAAATGATCTCATACTTCATCTCAAAATCCTTGAAAAAGAAGAGCAAAACAACAGCAAAAGAAGTAGAAGGCAAGAAATAATTAAAATCAGAGCTGAAATTAATGAAATCGAAACAAAAGAAACAATTGAAAAAATTGACAAAACTAAAAGTTGGTTCTTTGAAAAAATAAACAAAATCGACAGACCCTTAGCGATGCTAGCAAATACTCCCATTCTTGTCATTAAAAAGAAATCTGGTAAATGGAGATTATTGCAAGATTTAAGAGCCATTAATAATGAGATGGTTATTATGGGACCTGCTCAATCAGGGATTCCCCAATTGTCTGCTGTTGAGAGCCACAGCCAAAGGGTCCCCATCAAACTTCCAGCTGATTGGCTCACTGTGGCCCCAGCAAACTTCCAGCTGCCACCTGATTGGCTCCTCTGCGGTGATGCTCATTGGGCTGTTTCCCCACCCTTGCAGACCACAGAACTGCTCACTGGGGGACTCTTTTGGTTCCGCCCATGCGACCGAGCCAATCGGCTTCAAAAGCAGGAGGAGTGGGGTTTGAGAGGCTCGTGGGAAGCCAGTATTGGCAGTTGGGCTCTGAGGGAATTCCTGAAGAGCTTGTGTGGTGCGGCATGTATGTTCTAGAAATAAAGTTCATTTCTGCTTGATAAGTGGCCCATAAATTGAGCCCAGCCAGACTGCGGCATTTGATGGCCCGCAGGGGGAATGACCGGGGGTAAGTGATAAGGTAAACTGCTCGCCCCTGAGGGCAGGGCGAGAGGATGGGTAGCTATTTTAAGATTCTTCTTTCATTTTGTTTCACTTTTGTTTTAAGTTGTCTGTCCCTGGAGATGGGTGAGATGGAAGAAAAACTGCTCACATCTGAGAAAAAAACTATTTGCGTCTGAGGAACAGATAGGGAGAAAGGACGGATGGACATTTCAGGAGGATAGAAAGGCTGATATAATGATTTTTTGTTGTTCCATTTTTGTTTCATTCTGTTTTGGTTTTGTTTGGTGTTATCTTGTTGGGTTGTATTATAGTTATAGTAGAAATATGGGATCAGAAATTAGTAAGAAACAAACCGAAAGAGTGTTAAGTAAATTGTTAGAGGAAGGAGGCATCCAAGTAAAATCAAGAGCAGTCAGGGCATACATTGATACAATACAAAAATGTAGACCATGGCTTTTCAAGGAGGAGTTGTTAAATATATCACAATGGAACCATCATGGTGAAGATTTTAACAGATTAGAAAAGAAAAGCCCAGGAACTCTGCCACTTGGCACATTGCCATTGTGGACGTTCGTATATTGTTTGCTTAGTCCAAAGCCTTCAGTTCAGACAATGGTAGAGGAAGGAAAAGACATATTGATTCAAGTAAAAGAGAAGGTCTCTCGAGTTAGTCAGACAGAGGAAAAGATTCAAGTAAAAGAGAAGGTCTCTCGAGTTAGTCAGACAGAGGAAGAAAGTTTAGAGAAGAAAAAGCCATCAGGGGAAAAGTTACAACAAGAGACTGCTACTAACACGTATCACCAGAGGGCATAAGTGTCCAACAAACAGCGCCACCTCCATATGCTGAGAGGCCCCCAACCCCCGTAGTTGATAGATGGGATCCTGAGACAGGACCTCAAATATTAGCATGCCCTGTATTTGAGCAGGCAGGAGGGCAGTGAAATCACCATGGTTTAGATTTCAAAACAGTGAAGCAGCTAAAAGAGGCTGTAACAACCTATGGTCCTCAAGCACCCTTCACTGTAAGCATGGTCGAATGCATTACCAACTTGAACATGACTCCAGCAGATTGGACTAGTATGTGTAAAGCTGTGCTAAATGGAGGACAATACCTGTTATGAAAGGTTGCCAATGAGGAATTTTGCAAGGAGATGGCTAGGCGAAATGCAGGAGCCAGTTATCCTCAGAGAAATCTAGATATGTTGTTAGGAAAGGGACCTTATGAGGATCAGCAGCAACAAATTGCATATGATCCTGCCATATACTTACAAATTGCTGTAGATGCGGTTAGAGCATAGAAGACTTTATAAGGACATGGAGGATTACAAGGTCAATTATCTAAGGTAATACAAGGAGCTAATGAACCTTACGCTGAATTTGTACATAGGCTTATTCAAACAGCTACCAGAGTTTTGGGGAATGCAGAACAAGCAATGCCATTAATAAAACAACTGGCTTATGAGCAACCAAATCATTGGTTCAGAGAAGTCATTAGACCATGGAAACATGAAGATTTAAACACATACATTAAATTATGTAGAGACATTAATGAACAAGGGCAAGTCTTGGCAGCTGCAGTACAACAGGATTTAGATGCCAGGCCAAAAACATGCTACAATTGTGAACAAACAGGACATTTTAGAAGGACTTGCCCCATAGGAGGAGGTTTTAACAAAACTAGATATCAAAGGAGTAGAATACCGTGTATTTACCCACGATGCTGTAGAGGGAGACATTGGGCTAATGAATGCCATTCTCAAACCACCATAGAGGTTACTCCATTATTAAAAAACGAACAAAAACCAGGTGTCTATCCACGATATCCTGGAGAAAGGCATCGGGCTCCATTGCCAAAAAACGGACAGGAGGGCCCAATGATCTGGGACCCACGACCACAAATATATGGGGCACTGGAGGAACCCAGCAACATGAATACAAATAGATCAAGGAACAGACAGACATGGATTGGATTTTCAGGAGGGGTCACAGAGACAATAAAAATTACATGGAAATCAGAGAGACCAGTATGGGTTCCTCAGTGGCCCCTGACTAAAGAAAAGATACAAGCAGCCCATGACCTGGTCAAACAACAATTAGTGGAGGGACATATACAAACTTATGTATCTCCCCATAATACTCCCATTTTTGTCATCAAAAAGAAATCTGGTAAATGGAGATTATTGCAAGATTTAAGAGCCATTAATAATGAGATGATTATTATGGGACCTGCTCAACTGGGAATTCCCAAATTGTCTGCTTTGCCAAAAACCTGGTATGTTTTAGTTATATATATTAAAGATTGGTTTTTTTTCAATTCCAATTCATCCTGAGGATAGTCCAAGTTTTGCATTTACTATCCCTGCACTAAATCATGAAGGTCCCGATCAGAGATATGAATGGAAAGTACTCGCTCAAGGGATGATTAACAGCCCAACTATGTGTCGAATTTATGTTAACAAAGTAATCCAGCCACCTAGAAATCAAAATCCTGAACTACAAATATTTAACTATATGGATGATGTATTATTAGCACACAAAGATAAAAACACATTGCTAGAATGTTATGCCACACTTAGGAACTTATTAAAAAATTATAATCTAGAGAGAGCAATAGATAAAGTACAATTAAATTTTCCAATTAATTATTTAGGAGTTCTATTATCCTCAACCATGGTCCATCCACCATAAATTCAAATACAAGTACATCAACTCAAATCACTTAACGACTTTCAAAAGTTATTAGGAGACATAAATTGGATAAGGCCTTATCTAGGATTACCAACAGGAGAGTTGGGACCTTTATTTGATATCCTAAAAGGTCTATCAGATCCAAATTCACCCCACATGTTAACGCCTGATGCATGAAAGACATTAAAAATCATTGAAACATATAAGGAAAATATGCATTTGGATAGAATTGATATAATTTTGCCTTTATTATTTATTGTACTACCAACAAAAAATATTCCTACAGGCATATTTTGGCAAGAAGGTCCATTATTGTGGATACATTTATCTTATTCTCCTAACACTATTCTTACTAGGTATCCTGAAGCTGTAGGACAATTGATACTCAAAGGAATAAAAGCAGCAAAGGGAGTGTTTGGAATTTCTCCCAATAAAATTATTACTCCATATACTATGGATCAAATTGATGAGTTAGCTAATAAGTTAAATACTTGGGCAATAATCATGTGCAAATCTAATGTTTCATTTGATAATCACTTACCATCTAATCCTTTGCTGTCTTTTTGGTCTTTGCATCCTGTAGTTTTTCCAAAAATAACAAGAAAAACACCTATCATGAATGCTCCAAATATATTCACTGATGGGTCACATAATGCTACAGCAGCATTAGTTACCCCTGATCAAATTTTACATTTTTAGTACCCAAACAATCAGCTCAAAAGGTAGAGCTTAATGCAGTATTACAAGCTTTTGTGATGTTTAAAGATTCTGTATTTAATTCATTTTCTGATATTCAGTATATAGTTAATGCTATAGTATCCCTTGAAGATGCTGTAGGATTTCTCCCTCCTCTACTGTTTTCTCTTTGTTTTCCACTATACAAAGTCTATTCTGGGACAGAAAGAATCCATTCTTTATAGGACATATCAGGGCACATACAGGATTGCCTGGAGCCCTTAGTTTGGGTAATGATTTAGCAGATAAAACTACACATGACATACATATTTTCTCTACACTAGAAGAAGCTACAGATTTTCATAAAAGGTTCCATGTCAATGCTAATACTTTACAAAAGCCTTTTAAAATAACTAAGGAACAAGCTAGACAAATAATAAAACAATGTCAAAATTGTGTGACATTTTTACCACAAGTTAATCTTGAAGTCAATCCTAGAGGACTGATACCTAACCATATTTGGCACATGGATGTCAAACACTTGCCAGAATTTGGAAAATTAAAATATTTGCCTGATACAGTTGATACTTCTTCTGGATTTTTGATGGGCTCCCTTCATGCTGGAGAAAAAACTAAAGATGTTATAGCTCATTGCTTACAAAATTTTGCCACTGTGGGCATTCCAAAACAGTTAAAAACAGATAATGCCCCTGGCTATACTTCTACCTCTTTTAAATAATTTTGCTCATCATTTGGCATTACTCATATAACAGGAATCACATACAATCCACAGGGACAAGGCATACTTGAAGGAGCTCATCAAACTATTAAAATGTACTTATTAAAGCAAAAAGAGGGAAATGGGAAGGGGTATATATCCCCCCAAAATAAACTTAAAATAACCCTTTTTACTCTAAACTTTTTAAATTTGGATTCATCAGGGCTTAGTGCTGCAGAAAGGCACATGTGTCCAAAAAATGTACATGAGCCCAAGGTACTTTGGAAGGATATTCTAACAGGACAATGGAAAGGTCCTGATCCAGTGATTGTCTGGAGTCAGGGATCTGTTTGTGTGTTTCCACAGGGAAAACAGCAGCTGATTTGGATTCCAGAGAGATTAACTAAAGCAATTTCTACAGAGCAAAAATAAGATGACTTGGCTCAAATCCATAAGAGCTGATATCCTTACATCTGTGACAGTGGTTCTCCCACACCTGGAGGCTAATGAATAATGAACACCATTAAAGCCTATTTCAAATGTAAAAAACCTTGGGGCTTGCTTGTGGGAATACCTTCGGACCCATATGCAAGTTACAGGAAGAAGGATGAGATATCAAAAGAAGAGTCAAACCCAGGTGGTAACCAGGATGCTTTTTTCAATATCTATTTTATTATTGCCTTTTCCAACATCATGAAGTTCTATTTTATTTTTTGAGCTCATACAGATCTAGGTTAATGTTTTTCTGTTCAGTTCTAATTTTGACTCTGGAGTTTTTAAACATTGCAATGGAGATTTCACCTGTGAAAAGCTACAAGGCCTTTACTATTATGTTATGTATTGTATGTATTGTATTATGTGTGCACATTTGTGTTTTGTGTTGTATGTCTGTATGTGCATATGTCCATATACCATATATTAGGAGCGCTCATGAAAAAATGGATCCAAATATTTTTTTTATTCATGTGATTTAAATGGTTTAATTTAAATTGGATAAACAGCTGTTGAGGATTGTTTTTAAAGGTGGTTAACAGATCTGTTTGCTTACTTTCACTTTTCCCTTTCATTATATTTAATAATTCTGCTCAGGATAATGTAAATTGTTCAGAAAATTGTTTTCTTAGTGCCTGCTGGAATGTTACATAATTTTTTTAGCCATCATTGCCAGAATTCCTATCTTCATCCTAGTGCCGGTGAAGACAAAGATAAAACCAAACTACAGCTTCTTCGACAGCTATCACAGTAAACTGTATAAACTGATGCATCAATGAATAATAACTCAACAAGTGATGCTCAATCAAGGAGTCAATTTACTTTGGGAGGAAATGGACATATTAATGGATTCCTCTGCTTTGAACTGCTTGCAGAACTTGCCTGGACTATGTATCACTTGTATGCATTGTGAACTATCTGTTGGTGCAGCAAATTGTGGTAGTGCTGGGGTATCTTTGCTGATGGTGTCATCGGTGGTCCAATTTTTCCAAAAAGAACCATCATTTGGCTTGGTGTCATGGCAATTTGCATCCTCCTCCCTTCTGCTTGTGATGGTCTAAAATTTGGGGGCCAACAGAGGTGAGACAAAGATCCTCACCCCCCCACACTGGCACCAAGGCCAAATTTGGGGGCCAACAGAATGAGGCAAAGAACCTCACCCCCCACTGGCACCAAGGCCAAATTTGGGGACCAACAGAGGTGAGGCAAAGAACCTCAACCCCCCCACTGGCACCAAGGCCAAATTTGGAGGCCAACAGAGGTGAGGCAAAGAACCTCACCCCCCCACTGGTGCAAAGGCCAAATTTGGGGGCCAACAGAGGTGAGGCAAAGAACCTCACTCCCCCACTGGTGCAAAGGCCTATCCACAAGTATGGCTGTATGCTGGACTAGAAGTCAATGATGGGTAAGATCCAATTGCAATGGTACAAACCTAAGACAGGAGGCTGACGCCTTGAGGTCAGCACATCCGATGACAGGTAAGGACCATATGTAGTATTGGACAACCTAAGACAGGCAGGGTCCCTAAGCCACATGCTTGTTTTTTTTAATTAAACAGAGAGGGGGAGATGTTGAGGGCCACAGCTGAGTCGGGATGACACATGGCATTTTGCCAGAAAGGAGTGGTTGAGAGGTGACGCCAGTGAGCCATTGAGATGATGATGGTTATGTTAAGCTGTGTATTCAATTGTATATAGACCTTTACTGTCCGGCAATAGGGCGGCTCTAGCTGCCTCGGGCGCCCGCTACTTTGGAGTTCCTGTTGAGTTCCCATGGGGTCTGAGAGGGTAGGCGTGGAGCCCATGGGAGAGCTGGAAGAGTTCCCAGGGAGTTTGCATGGAGTGCTGGTGGAGTTCAGGCAGTAAAGTTTCCTGTTTGAACATACAAGTGCTTTGTGGTGGCTCGGTGATTTGTGCCCAGCCAGACTGCAGCAGTATTCAAGAAATTGTAGTCCTGGACATAAAACTGGTACACTCTCATATTCATTTTTTGTCAAATTACATGCCAAACTATATCTAAATTTTGTAAAAGAGATTCTGCCTCTCAATGGAAATAGCTATAAAAAGAACAATGTCAGGGGGAATCATAAAAACCTAAAGCTGTTTTTTTGCAATTTTTCAATCTGCCAATCTACCTTTCAAGCCCTATATCTATTAAAATGCCAATCTGGGACGGAACTCAAAATCACTACTGCCTGAGTCCAAAACTCAAATACCTTTTCTAGACCACATTAATCATGCAGATCTTCAGAACATCAAGGAAATGAAATGAGACTTCTGCAATAAATGCAGGATTTCTTTTAGATTCATACCCCTCTAGAACTTTTTACAATTATGAATGCTCAAAAGACAACACTTAACAGTTTGGGGAAACATGGAATAATACCAATAAAATAGCTTAGAGTTATGTTTAAGAAATGAAAGCTCAGTGATTTTTTTTCTTATCTTGGAATAAATTTGAAAATGTATTTATTGCACTCAATATATATATGCAAACTTTCATTCCTCTTTGGTGTATGTAGACTATTTATAGTTTTTAATTTAGACTACCTGAAAACACTGTGCCTGAACCAACCTCTTAATGTGAAAGGAAGTGTCCAATACTGATCTGCTGATAAGACATTTTCTCCAGCTATAATTTAACCCAACATCTGAGTATGTTTGGGAAGTCATCTCTTAATTTTAATAGGGTAAATCTGTTTCCCAAGATGCTTCTGCATCGAGATGCTACAAAGGTCGAATCCACACAAACAACTAATACATGTCTAATCCAAAATCAGTCATTCTTAGCCCTGGATAAGTAGTATAGTCCCCTGGTGTGCTCTTGAAATTCCTAAAACTCAATTTGCAATAAATAAATAAAATCCAAATCCCTGGAGTGGGATTGTGACAGCAGAGATTTATAAAGGTTGTGATGGAATTACCATGTGCAGCTAAACCTAAAATCCACTGCTTTAAATGAACAGTTTAAATGCTTTTTAACATTCAACAAAATTTAAATGCTTTAAATTTTGATGAACAGTTTTCAAATACATTTAAGCTATTTGCCATGATTGGCATTTGTTTACCCAATAAATGAATCCGTTTTTTTTAATGTGGTGCTGAGGATCTAACTCAGGACCTCACATGCACTAGGCGAGTGCTCTACTGCTGAGCCACAACTCCAGCCCAAGTGAGTCAGTTTTTACTTACTCTAAAAACTACCTGTGATAATCAACTGATATAGAGAAAAAACTAATTTGAATCACTGTTTTGGTGGTTACAGTTGATAACAGATTCTCCTTTTGGCTTTGGGTTGAAGGTATTGGAGCACACCATGGCAGAAACATGTGGCAAAACAAAGCAAATCACCTCATGGCCAGGAAGTCAAAGAGCAAAGAAAATACCAAGGTACACATTCCATTTTAGTTACATGCTCTCCAATGAGTGACTGAAAGACATCCCACTAGGCCTCACCTCATAAAAATCGATGTCTTCCCAATACAAAAACCCTTGGCACTAAGCATTTAATACATGAACTTTGGATAAGACCTATCTAAATAATAGTAGCTGCATTACCTAATTTTTATACTTTACACAAAGACATCTTTGAGAACTATTTTTTTTTGTCATTGAACTCAGTTTTTGTTTACTGAGATAAAAACAATAATCAGGGCACTGGTGTTGGTACTTCACTCATGATTAGTATCATTGTGAGAAAGGATTTTACTAGGAAGATTTTCTTTTTTTACAGTTTTCATTTATTTATTATTTATTTTTATGTAACAGCAGAATGCATTACAATTCTTATTACATATGTAGAGCTCAATTTTCAATATCTCTGATTGTATACACAGCATACTCACACAATTTCATGTCTTCATACATGTACTTTGGATAATAATGATTATCACATTTAACCATCATTAACTACCCCATACACCCTACCTTCCCCTCTCACCCCTCTGCCCTATCTAGAGTTCATCTATTCCTCTGGTGCTCCCTCTCCCTATCTCACTATGAATCAGCTTCCTTATATCAAAGAAAACATTTGCATCTGTTTTTTTGGGATTGGCTAACTTCACTTAGCGTTATCTTCTCTGACTCCATCCATTTACCTGCAAATGCCATGATTTTACTCTTTTATTGTTGAGTAATATTCTGTTGTATATATATGCCATATTTTTTATCCATTCATCCACTGAAAGGCATCTAGGTTGGTTCCACAATTTATCTATTGTGATTTGTGCTGCTATAAACATTGATGTGGCTGTGTTCCTGTCATATGCTGTTTTTAAGTCCTTTGGGTACAGACTAAGGAGAGGAATAGATGGGTTAAATGGTGGTTCCATTCCCAATTTTCCAAGAAATCTTCATACTGCTTTCCATATTGGCTGCACCAATTTGCAGTCCCACCAGCAGTGTATGAGTGTACCTTTTCCCCCACATCCTTGCCAACACTTATTGTTGTTTGTAAAGTGAGATGAAATCTTAAGAGTGGTTTTGATTTGCATTTCTCTAATTGCTAGAGATGGTGAACATTTTTTCATGTGTTTGTTGATTTATTGTGCATCATTTTCTGAGAAGTGTTTCTTCAGGTCTTTGGCCCATTTATTGATTGGGTTATTTGTTTTTGTTGTTGTTGTTGTTTTGTTTT
Organism: Marmota flaviventris; assembly: GCF_047511675.1. Classification (NCBI taxonomy): domain Eukaryota; kingdom Metazoa; phylum Chordata; class Mammalia; order Rodentia; family Sciuridae; genus Marmota; species Marmota flaviventris. The sequence continues at coordinate 39,961,005 of NC_092516.1, read as the reverse complement.
GTTTGTTTGTTTGTTTTTGGTGTCTAGCTTTTTGAGTTCTTTATAAACCCTAGTGATTAGTGCTCTATCTGATCTGTGAGGGGTAAATATTTGCTCCCAAGATGTAGGTTCTCTATTCACCTCACAGATTGTTTGTTTTGCTGAGAAGAAACTTTTTAGTTTCATTCCATCCCATTTATTGATACTTCATTTTAATTCTTGTGCCACAGGAGTCTTATTAAGGAAGTCGGGGCCTAATCCCACATGATGGAGATTAGGGCCTAATTTTTCATCTATTAGATGCAGCAACTCTGGTTGTATTCCTAAGTCCTTGATCCTTTTTGAATTGAGTTTTGTTCATGGTCACAGATAGGGGTATAATTTCATTTTGTTGCATATGGATTTCCAGTTTTCCAGCACCATTTGTTGAAGAGGATTTTTTCCAATGCATGTTCTTGGCACCTTTATCTAATATAAGATAATTGTAGTTTTGTGGGTTAGTTTCTGTGTCCTCTATTCTGTACCATTGGTCTACCAGTCTGTTTTGGTGCCAATACCATGCTGTTTCTGTTACTATTGCTCTGTAAAATAGTTTAAGGTCTGGTATAGTGATGCCACCTGCTTCACTCTTTCTGCTAAAGATTGATTTAGCTATTCTGGGTCTCTTATTTTTCCAGATGAATTTCATGATTGCTTTTTCTATTTCTATGAGGAATGCCATTGGAATTTTGATTGGAATTGCATTAAATCTGTATAGTGCTTTTGGAAGTATGGTCATTTTGATAATATTAATTCTGCCTATCCAAGAACAAAATAGATCTTCTCATCTTCTTAAAGTCTTTTTTGATTTCTTTCTTTAGCGTTCTGTAATTTTCATTATATAGTCTTTCACGTCTTTCATTAAGTTGATTCCCAAGGTTGTTTTTTTTTTTTGTTTTGTTTTTGTTTTTTTTTTGTTTTGTTTTTTGAGGCTATTGAGAATGGGGTAGTTTTCCCTCTCAGAAGATTTTTTACTGATATACAGAAATTCCTTTGATTTATGGGTGTTGGTTTTTCAGCTACTTTGCTGAATTCATTTACTAGTTCTAGAAGTTTTCTGGTGGAAATTTTAGGGTCTTCCAGGTATAGAATCAAATCATCAGCAATAGTGCCAATTTGAGTCTTTTTTTTTTCCTATTTGTATCCCTTTAATTTTTTTCAGCTAATTGCTCTGGCCAGTGTTTCAAGAACTATGTTAAATAGAAAAGGTAAAAGAGGGCAGTTTTTAGAGGGAATGCCTTCAGTTTTTCCTCCATTTAGAATGATGTTGGCCTGAGGTTTAGCATAGATAGCCTTAATGATGTTGATATTTGTTCCTATTATCCCTAGTTTTTCTAATGTTTTAAATATAAAGGGGTGCTGTATTTTTTCAAATGTTTTTTTCTGCATCTATTGAGATGACCATATGATTCTTATCTTTAAGTCTATTGATGTTATGAATTACATTTATTGATATCCATATGTTGAACCAAACTTGAATCCCTGGGATAAAACCTACTTGATCGTGGTGCACTATCTTTTTGATACATTTTTGTATTCAATTTGCCAGAATTTTATTGAGAATTTTTGCATCTATGTTCATTAGAGACATTGGTCTGAAGTTTTCTTTCTTTGATGTGTTTTTGCCTTGTTTTGGAATCAGAGTGATTTTGGCCTCATAGAATGAGTTTGGAAGTTCTGCCTCTTTTTCTATTTCCTAAAATAAATTGTAGAGTGTTGGTATGAATTCTTCTTTAAAGGTCTTGAAGAACTCAGCTGTGTATCCATCCAGTCCTGGGCTTTTCTTGGTTGATAGACTTTTGATGGTATTTGCTATTTGTCACTTGAAATTGATTGATCTGTTTAAATTCTGTATATCATTGTGATTCAATTTGGGCAAATTATATGACTCTAGAAATTTGTTAATGCTTTTGATATTTTCTATTTTATTGGAGTACAGGTTTTCAAAATAATTTCTGATAATATTCTGTATTTCTGTAGTGTCTTTTGTGAAATTTCCCTTTTCATCATGGATGTTAGTGATTTGAGTTTTCTCTCTCTTTCTCTGTTAGCATGGCTAAAGGTCTGTCAATTTTATTTATTTTTTCAAAGAACCAACTTTTTGTTCTGTCAATTTTTTTCAATTGTTTCTTTTGTTTCAATTTCATTGATTTCAGCTCTGATTTTAATTATTTCCTATCTTCTGTTACTTTTGGTGTTTATTTGTTCTTCTTTTTCTAGGACTTTGAGATGTAGTGTTTAGTCATTTATTTGTTGACTTTCTTCTTTTAAGGAATGAACTCCATGCAATGAACTTTCCTCTTAGAACTGCTTTCATAGTGTCCCAGAGATTTTGATATGTTGTATCTGTGTTCTCATTCACCTCTCATTCCTTGATGTCTTCTGTAACCCATTGTTTATTCAGTAGCATATTATTTAGTCTCCAGGTATTGGAATTGATTTTATTTCTTCTTTTATCATTGATTTCTAATTTCATTACATTATGGTCTGATAGAATGCAGGATAGAATCTCTACTTTTTTATATTTGCTAAGAGTTGCTTTGTGGCATATTTATGGTCTATTTTAGAGAAGGATCTATGTGCTGCGAGAAGAAAGTATATTCTCATTGAAGGTTGGAAAATTCTATACGTCAGTTAAGTCTAAGTTATTGATTGTATTATTGAGTTCTATAGCTTCTTTGTTTAGCTTTTCTTTGGAAGATCTATCTAATGATGAAAGAGATGTGTTAAAGTCACCCAAAATTATTGTGTTGTGGTCTATTTGACTCTTGAACTTGAGAAGGATTTGTTTGATGGACATAGCTGCTCCATTGCTTGGGGCATATGTATTTATAATTGGTAAGTCTTGTTGGTGTATGGTTCCCTTGAGCAATATGTAGTGTCCTTCTTTATCATTTTTGATTGACTTTAGTTTGAAGTCTACTTTATTTGATATGAGGATGGAAATCCCTGCTTTCTTCCACGCACCATGTGAGTGGTATGATTTTTCCCAACCCTTCATCTTCAGTCTGTGAATGTCTTTTTTCTGTGAGATGAGTCTCTTGGAGGCAGCATATTGTTGGGTCTTTTGTTTTAATTCAATCTGCTAGTCTATGTCTTTCAATTGGTGAGTTTAGGCCATTAACATTCAGTGTTATTATTGAGACATGATTTGTATTCCCAGCCATTTTTTTAAATTTTTTGTATTTAACATGATTTGTTCTCTTCTGGTTAGATTTTCCTTTAGTGTAATCCCTCCCTCATTTTTTTTTGATTTTCTCTTTAGTGTAATCCCTTCATCATTTTTTCATTCTCTTAGAATACTTTGCTGAATATGTTCTGTAATTCAGGCTTTCTAGTTGTAAATTCTTTTAACTTTTGTTTATCGTGGAAGATTTTTATTTCATCATCAAATCTAAAACTTAGTTTTGCTGGATATAAGATTCTTGGTTGGCATCCATTTTCTTTAAGAGCTTGGTATATGTTGTTCCATGATCTCCTGGCTTTGAGGGTCTGGGTTGAAAAATCTGCTGAGATATGAATTGGTCTCCCCCGATATGTGATCTGATTCCTCTCTTTTGTGGCTTTTAGGATTCTATCCTTATTCTGTATACTTGGCATTTTCATTATAATGTGCATTGGTGTAGATCTGTTGTAATGTTGTATATTTTGGTGTCCTGTAAGCCTCTTATATTTGGTTTTCCAATTCATTCTTCATGCTTGGGAAATTTTCTGATATTATCTCATTGAGGAGATTGTGCATTCCTTTGGTATAAAACTCTGTGCCTTTCTCTATCCCAATAACTCTTAGATTTTGTCTTTTGATGGTATCCCATAATTCTTGGATATTCTGTTCATGATTTGTAACTTTCTTCACTATGTGGTCAACTTTATTTTCCAGATTATAAACTTTGTTTTCATTATCTGATGTTCTTTCTTCCAAGTGACCTAGTCTGTTGGTTATGCTTTGTATTGAATTTTTATTTGATTTATTATATCCTTCATTTTGAGGATTTCTGAATTTTTTTTCAGGGTCTCTATCTCTCTCTTGAAGATTGTAATCTTTTGCTACCTGTATTTGCTCTCTTATCTTATTTGTTGGAGTGATCAATTTTTGCTTGTATTTGCTCATTTAGGTCATTCTTTAATTCACAGATCATTTTAATTATGAACCTTCTGAACTCCTTCTCTGACATTTCATCAACTTCACTGTCCATAGATTCTGTTATTATAGTGTCTTGGTTTGTTTGGGGCATTATCCTCCCTTATTTTTTCATGTTGTCTATGAGTCTTCCTTTCTTGTAGTGTGAATCTGAGATATTATAATTTCTTCCCTATATTGTTGTAGTACCCGTACAGATTGTCTGTACCTCACCTTGATGTTGGACTTCCAGACCCTGCTGGTGTCCCTCAATGGATGCTACTGCATCCTGGATCTGGGACCTGTGTAAGTTGGAGTGGGTAGATCTGGGCCACTGGGGTTGACCTCCCGTGGTAGTCTGCTGGTCAGAAGGGACAGTCCTGCCCAGAGGGTAGGCTCTGGCAAGTGTCTGCCCCATTGGGAAGGGGCTGGACCTGGAGTGCTGTACCCCTGGGCCCTGCAGAGGCCACTGTTGGTGGATCTGGGCCCTTGGGCTTGACCTCCCAGGGTAGTCTGGTGGTAGGTAGGGGCGGTCCTGTGTCAAAGGCTTGGCTCTGGCAGTGTCTGCCCCACTGGGGGAGGGGTAACCTTGTCTACTGAGATCCTGGATCCTGCATGGGCTGATGTGGGTGGTCTGGGCTGGATCTTGGCTCCCTTGGTAGTCTGCTGGTCAGTGGGGGCAGCCCTGCACCAGAGGCTAGGCTCTGGTGAGTGCCCCACCGGGAAAGGGGTGGACCCAGCCCACTGTGTGCCTGGGCCTCCTTGAGGCTGGTGTGAGTGTATCTGGCCCGCTGAGCTTGACCTCCCTTGGTAGTCTGCTGGTCGGAAGGGGCATCTTGCACCAAAGGCTAGGCTCTGGCAGTCTCTGCCCCATGGCCGAAGAGGTGGACTCCACCATGCGACCAGTGCACTGGTTTCATTAATGAGGTTCTTGGCATAAAAGTTAGCTAGCGAGATTGAAATAAAACACACAGACTCAGTTACCTTTTTCTATGACCAGGTCTGAGACAGCTCCCCTCTCTGGCTCCAACCTCAAACCACCCGTAGGGCAGCAAGGATTACTCAGGGCTAGCAGGAGAGAGAGAAAGCAAGCACGCCAGGGAGTAGCCTTTTATTGGGGAACAAGAAATTCAGGGGAGAATTCCATCCAATGAAGGTTGAGGTGGGCCGCACTCCAAGCTCAGGGTCAGTGATTGGCCCCCAGGGTCAGTGGTCAGTCACACTCCCACATGGACGGGTTCTCTCATCAGGAGAGGGCCGGGAAAGCTCTGACATAGATTAGTCAGAGCGCCTCAGACCCAAACCAGGAGTCGCCCAGTCACGTGTGAGAATGGCTCTCCACAGTGGACCATGTGTGCTGTGTGCCTAGGCCCTGCAGAGGCCAGTGTGTGTGGGTCTTACTGAGAAGATTTTCAATAGGAAGAAAATTTAAGCTGGGCATAGTGTATGCTCTAATCCCAGCAACTCAGGAGGCTGTGGTAGAAGGAATGCAAGTTAAACATCAGACTCAGAAACAGTAAAAATCTGTCTCACAATTTAGAAAAACATTAAAAGTTTAAAAGAGGGCTGGAATACAACTAAGTTGTAAAGTAACCTTGGGTTTTATATCGTGTACTGAAAAAAAAAAAAAAAACAAAAAACAAAAAACCTACTTACCAAATTAGGACCAAAATAAATAGATACAGGTGTCCCTGCAAGGGTTAGAATGAATATATATATATATATATATATATATATATATATATATATATATATATATATATATGATTTATTAAATAAATTTTACACAAAATAAATTGAATAATACAATGTGCCTATCCCTAGATTCATCATCTGCTAATTATGTGGTATTTCTACTTGTTCTATCTTCTACACATTCTTCAGCTCAGTCCCACTTTATTTTCTTTTGAGTAATTTCAGGTGTATACATATTGAATGTAACAAGTATTTACTGTACAGTTTTGCCAAATACACCTAAAAGGACTCATATACCTATAAAGAATTGGATATTTATAATATCCCCATAAAAACGTCTCTGGTTCTTCATGGTCAACTTTTTTCTTCCCCAGATACAATTTTATGATTTTTGAACCTTACATTCATTTTGCCTGAAAATATACAACATGTATGATTTTAATTTCAGTTGTCTCAGAACACAATATTTGTGAGATTCATTAGAATGTGCACTCCTTTATATTGTTAAGCAGTATTTTGTCTATGCATGACAAAAAGTTCATCCACTTCATTATTAAAAACATGGGTTATTTTCTGTTTTGCACCATTAGAACTACAAGGCCTACTCACATTCTTTAAAATACCTGTTCTATTCATTTTAATTTCTTATGGTAGTTTTTTATTTTTATTAGTTTCTCTAAGGACTACAATATGAATGTTAATGTATTATAATTTCCATTGAGTTACCATGGTATGAATTTAATAATTAAAGTATACAAAAATCTTACACTTTTTTCTTCTTTTTTGTGCAAGAATTATAAGTTTTGGCTTAGCACAAAATAAATTCCACAATGGAGTGTTATAATTTTTATTTTTATTGTTTAATACATTCTAATTAATTATATATGACAGTAGTATGAATTTTGACACACTGTACAGACATGGAGCACAACTTCTCACTCCTTGGTATATATGGGGCAGAGTCACACCTTTCCTCTAAATAATTATAGGTTTTGCAAACAAATTAAGAAAACAATGCATTAATGGATATTTAAAAGGATTAACTTTAAGAAAGGCAATATAATGTTCTCATTTGCTTCACCCACAAGTTTTTT